>NC_079189.1:614064473-614364473 GCF_029499605.1 Hyla sarda
TATACTCATACACTACAGTCACACACATGTAATACACCATATATATTATATACTCATACACTACAGTCACAAACATGTAATACACCATATATATTATATACTCATACACTACAGTCACACACATGTAATACACCATATATATTATATACTCATACACTACAGTCACACACATGTAATACACCATATATATTATATACTCATACACTACAGTCACAAACATGTAATACACCATATATATTATATACTCATACACTACAGTCACACACATGTAATACACCATATATATTATATACTCATACACTACAGTCACAAACATGTAATACACCATATATATTATATACTCATACACTACAGTCACACACATGTAATACACCATATATATTATATACTCATACACTACAGTCACACACATGTAATACACCATATATATTATATACTCATACACTACAGTCACACACATGTAATACACCATATATATTATATACTCATACACTACAGTCACACACATGTAATACACCATATATATTATATACTCATACACTACAGTCACAAACATGTAATACACCATATATATTATATACTCATACACTACAGTCACACACATGTAATACACCATATATATTATATACTCATACACTACAGTCACACACATGTAATACACCATATATATTATATACTCATACACTACAGTCACAAACATGTAATACACCATATATATTATATACTCATACACTACAGTCACACACATGTAATACACCATATATATTATATACTCATACACTACAGTCACACACATGTAATACACCATATATATTATATACTCATACACTACAGTCACACACATGTAATACACCATATATATTATATACTCATACACTACAGTCACACACATGTAATACACCATATATATTATATACTCATACACTACAGTCACAAACATGTAATACACCATATATATTATATACTCATACACTACAGTCACACACATGTAATACACCATATATATTATATACTCATACACTACAGTCACACACATGTAATACACCATATATATTATATACTCATACACTACAGTCACAAACATGTAATACACCATATATATTATATACTCATACACTACAGTCACACACATGTAATACACCATATATATTATATACTCATACACTACAGTCACAAACATGTAATACACCATATATATTATATACTCATACACTACAGTCACACACATGTAATACACCATATATATTATATACTCATACACTACAGTCACACACATGTAATACACCATATATATTATATACTCATACACTACAGTCACAAACATGTAATACACCATATATATTATATACTCATACACTACAGTCACACACATGTAATACACCATATATATTATATACTCATACACTACAGTCACAAACATGTAATACACCATATATATTATATACTCATACACTACAGTCACAAACATGTAATACACCATATATATTATATACTCATACACTACAGTCACACACATGTAATACACCATATATATTATATACTCATACACTACAGTCACAACATGTAATACACCATATATATTATATACTCATACACTACAGTCACAAACATGTAATACACCATATATATTATATACTCATACACTACAGTCACACACATGTAATACACCATATATATTATATACTCATACACTACAGTCACACACATGTAATACACCATATATATTATATACTCATACACTACAGTCACAAACATGTAATACACCATATATATTATATACTCATACACTACAGTCACAAACATGTAATACACCATATATATTATATACTCATACACTACAGTCACACACATGTAATACACCATATATATTATATACTCATACACTACAGTCACACACATGTAATACACCATATATATTATATACTCATACACTACAGTCACACACATGTAATACACCATATATATTATATACTCATACACTACAGTCACACACATGTAATACACCATATATATTATATACTCATACACTACAGTCACACACATGTAATACACCATATATATTATATACTCATACACTACAGTCACACACATGTAATACACCATATATATTATATACTCATACACTACAGTCACAAACATGTAATACACCATATATATTATATACTCATACACTACAGTCACACACATGTAATACACCATATATATTATATACTCATACACTACAGTCACAAACATGTAATACACCATATATATTATATACTCATACACTACAGTCACACACATGTAATACACCATATATATTATATACTCATACACTACAGTCACAAACATGTAATACACCATATATATTATATACTCATACACTACAGTCACACACATGTAATACACCATATATATTATATACTCATACACTACAGTCACACACATGTAATACACCATATATATTATATACTCATACACTACAGTCACAAACATGTAATACACCATATATATTATATACTCATACACTACAGTCACACACATGTAATACACCATATATATTATATACTCATACACTACAGTCACACACATGTAATACACCATATATATTATATACTCATACACTACAGTCACACACATGTAATACACCATATATATTATATACTCATACACTACAGTCACACACATGTAATACACCATATATATTATATACTCATACACTACAGTCACAAACATGTAATACACCATATATATTATATACTCATACACTACAGTCACAAACATGTAATACACCATATATATTATATACTCATACACTACAGTCACACACATGTAATACACCATATATATTATATACTCATACACTACAGTCACAAACATGTAATACACCATATATATTATATACTCATACACTACAGTCACAAACATGTAATACACCATATATATTATATACTCATACACTACAGTCACACACATGTAATACACCATATATATTATATACTCATACACTACAGTCAAACATGTAATACACCATATATATTATATACTCATACACTACAGTCACAAACATGTAATACACCATATATATTATATACTCATACACTACAGTCACACACATGTAATACACCATATATATTATATACTCATACACTACAGTCACACACATGTAATACACCATATATATTATATATTCATACACTACAGTCACAAACATGTAATACACCATATATATTATATACTCATACACTACAGTCACACACATGTAATACACCATATATATTATATACTCATACACTACAGTCAAACATGTAATACACCATATATATTATATACTCATACACTACAGTCACAAACATGTAATACACCATATATATTATATACTCATACACTACAGTCACACACATGTAATACACCATATATATTATATACTCATACACTACAGTCACACACATGTAATACACCATATATATTATATCCTCATACACTACAGTCACACACATGTAATACACCATATATATTATATACTCATACCCTACAGTCACACACATGTAATACACCATATATATTATATCCTCATACACTACAGTCACAAACATGTAATACACCATATATATTATATCCTCATACACTACAGTCACAAACATGTAATACACCATATATATTATATACTCATACCCTACAGTCACACACATGTAATACACCATATATATTATATCCTCATACACTACAGTCACACACATGTAATACACCATATATATATTATATACTCATACACTACAGTCACACACATGTAATACACCATATATATTATATACTCATACACTACAGTCACACACATGTAATACACCATATATATTATATACTCATACACTACAGTCACACACATGTAAAACACAATATATATTATATACTCATACACTACAGTCACACACATGTAATACACCATATATATTATATACTCATACACTACAGTCACACACATGTAATACACCATATATATTATATACTCATACACTACAGTCACACACATGTAATACACCATATATATTATATACTCATACACTACAGTCACACACATGTAATACACCATATATATTATATACTCATACACTACAGTCACACACATGTAATACACCATATATATTATATACTCATACACTACAGTCACACACATGTAATACACCATATATATTATATACTCATACACTACAGTCACACACATGTAATACACCATATATATTATATACTCATACACTACAGTCACAAACATGTAATACACCATATATATTATATACTCATACACTACAGTCACACACATGTAATACACCATATATATTATATACTCATACACTACAGTCAAACATGTAATACACCATATATATTATATACTCATACACTACAGTCACAAACATGTAATACACCATATATATTATATCCTCATACACTACAGTCACACACATGTAATACACCATATATATTATATACTCATACCCTACAGTCACACACATGTAATACACCATATATATTATATCCTCATACACTACAGTCACACACATGTAATACACCATATATATATTATATACTCATACACTACAGTCACACACATGTAATACACCATATATATTATATACTCATACACTACAGTCACAAACATGTAATACACCATATATATTATATACTCATACACTACAGTCACACACATGTAATACACCATATATATTATATCCTCATACACTACAGTCACAAACATGTAATACACCATATATATTATATCCTCATACACTACAGTCACAAACATGTAATACACCATATATATTATATACTCATACACTACAGTCACAAACATGTAATACACCATATATATTATATACTCATACACTACAGTCACACACATGTAATACACCA
This sequence comes from Hyla sarda, assembly GCF_029499605.1. Lineage (NCBI taxonomy): Eukaryota > Metazoa > Chordata > Amphibia > Anura > Hylidae > Hyla > Hyla sarda. Next base: position 614,069,358 of record NC_079189.1, read on the forward strand.
TATATATTATATACTCATACACTACAGTCACACACATGTAATACACCATATATATTATATACTCATACACTACAGTCACAAACATGTAATACACCATATATATTATATACTCATACACTACACATGGGGAGTAGAAAATGGGCACGAAAAAGAAAATAAAAAAACGACATAGTCAGAGAGAGAGTAAAAGGACCAAAGTAGTTTACAGCCCAAAGATCATATGAAAACTAAAAAGATAAACAGTGAATTTATGACGATCCACTTGTCCTAGTACATAAAATAATTTCAACCAAAATAGTCTGTAACTAAGGTTTTAATTAATAGAAAATTAATAGGCAGACCAGTATGTCAGCCCGTTTGGTGGATTAGGGCCCCTGATAAGTAAATCCGCCCCCAAAAAATAGGTAGTCCCCCCCCCCCTTCAGGTTGGTACGTCCCTTCATCACGTAGGCAGGCATGAAGGGCTCCACTAGTATGTAAATAGGGCCCCAGATATATATGTCCCCCCCAGCTGGTAAAAAGATAGGGCCTCTAATAGAGAGCCCCATATAGAAATGCCCCCCATTAGGTAGGTAGGGCTCCCAATAGAGAGCCCCACATAGAAATGGCCCCCATTAGGTAGGTAGGGCTCGCATAGAGAGCCTCAGATATAAATGCCCCCCATTAGGTAGGTAGATAGGGCTCCCATAGAGAGCCCCAGATAGAAATGACCACCATTAGGTAGGTAGATAGGGCTCCCATAGAGAGCCCCAGATAGAAATGACCACCATTAGGTAGGTAGATAGGGCTCCCATAGAGAGCCCCAGATAGAAATGCCCCTAATTAGGTAGATAGGGCTCCCATAGAGAGCCCCAGATAGAAATACCCCTAGTTAGGTAGGTAGGGCTCCCATAGAGAGCCCCAGATAGAAATACCCCTAGTTAGGTAGATAGGGCTCCCATAGAGAGCCCCAGATAGAAATACCCCTAGTTAGGTAGGTAGGGCTCCCATAGAGAGCCCCAGATAGAAATGACCACCATTAGGGAGGTAGGTAGGGCTCCCATAAAGAGCTCCAGATAAAAATGACCCCCATTAGGTAGGTAGGGTCCCCATAGAGAGCCCCAGAAAGAAATGACCCCCATTAGGTAGAGCTCCCCAGTAGGTAGACAGGTCCGCAGATAGATATGATCCCCATCAGGTAGGGCTCCCATTTAAACAATTATACTAAGTCAGAGCTTTCCAAACTTTTCATGGTGACGCCCTTACATAGTTTGGTGATACACTCCTTCCTATACTGCCAATTGCATGCATTGCGTTGTGTGTCTACAATGTGATACCAGCCTCTGCACTAGAAAAGCTGCGACCATCCTGTGCCAGTTCATCCCCCCCCTTATCACCCCCTGTGCCATTATATTCACCCTTCTCTGATGCTCCCTTTGCAATTATCTTCCCTCCCCTCCCCCCTGTGCCATTCTCTCCCCTCCCCTCCCCTCCCCCCTGTGCCATTCTCTCCCCTCCCCTCCCCCCTGTGCCATTCTCTTCCCTCCCCTTCCCTCCTTCCCTCCCCCCTGTGCCACTCTCTCCCCTCCCCCTGTGCCATTCTATTTTACCCCCTGTACCATTCTATTCCCTCCCCTCCCCCCTGTTCCATTCTATTCCCTCCCCTCCCCCCTGTTCCATTCTATTCCCTCCCCTCCCCCCTGTGCCATTCTATTCCCTCCCCTCCCCCTGTGCCATTCTCTTCCCTCCCCTCCCCCCTGTGCCATTCTCTTCCCTCCCCTCCCCCCTGTGCCATTCTCTTCCCTCCCCTCCCCCCTGTGCCATTCTCTTCCCTCCCCTCCCCCCTGTGCCATTCTCTTCCCTCCCCTCCCCCCTGTGCCATTCTATTCCTTCCCCTCCCCCCTGTGCCATTCTCTCCCCTCCGCCCTGTGCCATTCTATTACCTCCCCTCCCCCTGTGCCATTCTCTCCCCTCCCCCCTGTGCCATTCTATTCCCTCCCCTCCCCCCTGTGCCATTCTATTCCCTCCCCTCCCCCCTGTGCCATTCTATTCCCTCCCCTCCCCCCTGTACCATTCTCTCCCCTCCCCCTGTGCCATTCTATTCCCTCCCCTCCCCCCTGTGCCATTCTTTCCCCTCCCCCCTGTGCCACTCTCTTCCCTCCTCTCTCCCCTGTTCCATTCTCTTCCCTCCCCTCCCCCTGTGCCATTCTATTCCCTCCCCTCCCCCCTGTGCCATTCTCTTCCCTCCCCTCCCCCCCCTGTGCCATTCTCTTCCCTCCCCTCCCCCCCCTGTGCCATTCTCTTCCCTCCCCTCCCCCCTGTGCCATTCTATTCCCTCCCCTCCCCCCTGTGCCATTCTATTCCCTCCCCTCCCCCCTGTGCCATTCTATTCCCTCCCCTCCCCCCTGTACCATTCTCTCCCCTCCCCCTGTGCCATTCTCTTCCCTCCCCTCCCCTCCCCCCTGTGCCATTCTCTCCCCTCCCCTCCCCCCTGTGCCATTCTCTTCCCTCCCCTTCCCTCCTTCCCTCCCCCCTGTGCCACTCTCTCCCCTCCCCCTGTGCCATTCTATTTTACCCCCTGTACCATTCTATTCCCTCCCCTCCCCCCTGTTCCATTCTATTCCCTCCCCTCCCCCCTGTTCCATTCTATTCCCTCCCCTCCCCCCTGTGCCATTCTATTCCCTCCCCTCCCCCTGTGCCATTCTCTTCCCTCCCCTCCCCCCTGTGCCATTCTCTTCCCTCCCCTCCCCCCTGTGCCATTCTCTTCCCTCCCCTCCCCCCCTGTGCCATTCTCTTCCCTCCCCTCCCCCCTGTGCCATTCTCTTCCCTCCCCTCCCCCCTGTGCCATTCTATTCCTTCCCCTCCCCCCTGTGCCATTCTCTCCCCTCCGCCCTGTGCCATTCTATTACCTCCCCTCCCCCTGTGCCATTCTCTCCCCTCCCCCCCTGTGCCATTCTATTCCCTCCCCTCCCCCCTGTGCCATTCTATTCCCTCCCCTCCCCCCTGTGCCATTCTATTCCCTCCCCTCCCCCCTGTACCATTCTCTCCCCTCCCCCTGTGCCATTCTATTCCCTCCCCTCCCCCCTGTGCCATTCTTTCCCCTCCCCCCTGTGCCACTCTCTTCCCTCCTCTCTCCCCTGTTCCATTCTCTTCCCTCCCCTCCCCCTGTGCCATTCTATTCCCTCCCCTCCCCCCTGTGCCATTCTCTTCCCTCCCCTCCCCCCCCCTGTGCCATTCTCTTCCCTCCCCTCCCCCCCCCTGTGCCATTCTCTTCCCTCCCCTCCCCCCTGTGCCATTCTATTCCCTCCCCTCCCCCCTGTGCCATTCTAATACCTCCCCTCCCCCCTGTGCCATTCTCTCCCCTCCCCCCTGTGCCACTCTCTTCCCACCCCCTGTGCCACTCTCTTCCCTCCCCTCCCCCCTGTGCCATTCTATTTCCTCCCCTCCCCCCTGTGCCTTTCTATTCCCCCCCCCTCCCCCGTGTGCCATTTTCTTCCCTCCCCTTCCCCCCTGTGCCATTCTATTCCCTCCCCCCTGTGCCATTCTATTCCCTCCCCTCCCCCCTGTGCCATTCTATTCCCTCCCCTTCCCCCTGTGCCATTCTATTCCCTCCCCTCCCCCCTGTGCCATTCTATTCCCTCCCCTCCCCCCTGTGCCATTCTATTCCCTCCCCTCCCCCCTGTACCATTCTCTCCCCTCCCCCTGTGCCATTCTATTCCCTCCCCTCCCCCCTGTGCCACTCTCTTCCCTCCCCTCCCCCCTGTTCCATTCTCTTCCCTCCCCTCCTACCCTGTGCCATTCTCTTCCCTCCCCTCCCCCTGTGCCATTCTATTCCCTCCCCTCCCCCCTGTGCCATTCTATTCCCTCCCCTCCCCCCTGTGCCATTCCATTCCCTCCCCTCCCCCTGTGCCATTCTATTCCCTCCCCTCCCCCCTGTACCATTCTCTCCCCCCCCCCTGTGCCATTCTATTCCCTCCCCTCCCCCCTGTGCCATTCTTTCCCCTCCCCCTGTGCCACTCTCTTCCCTCCCCTCCCCCCTGTGCCATTCTCTTCCCTCCCCTCCCCCCTGAGCCATTCTCTTTCCTCCCCTCCCCCTGTGCCATTCGCTTCCCTCCCCTCCCCCCTGTGCCATTCTCTCCCCTCCCCCTGTGCCATTCTATTCCCTCCCCTCCCCACTGTGCCATTATCTCCCCTCCCCCCTGTGTCATTCTCTTCCCTCCCCTCCCCCCTGTGCCATTCTCTTCCCTCCCCTCCCCCCTGTGCCATTCTATTCCCTCCCCTCCCCCTGTGCCATTCTATTCCCTCCCCTCCCCCCTGTTCCATTCTATTCCCTCCCCTCCCCCCTGTTCCATTCTATTCCCTCCCCTCCCCCCTGTTCCATTCTATTCCCTCCCCTCCCCCCTGTTCCATTCTATTCCCTCCCCTCCCCCCTGTTCCATTCTATTCCCTCCCCTCCCCCCTGTGCCATTCTCTTCCCTCCCCTCCCCCCTGTGCCATTCTCTTCCCTCCCCTCCCCCCTGTGCCATTCTCTTCCCTCCCCTCCCCCCGGTACCATTCTCTTCCCTCCCCTCCCCCCTGTGCCATTTTCTTCCCTCCCCTCCCCCCTGTGCCATTATATTCCCTCCCCCCTGTGCCATTCTATTCCCTCCCCCCCTGTGCCATTCTATTCCCTCCCCTCCCCCCTGTGCCATTGTATTCCCTCCCTTCCCCCCTGTGCCATTCTATTCCCTCCCCTCCCCCCTGTACCATTCTCTCCCCTCCCCCTGTGCCATTCTATTCCCTCCCCTCCCCCCTGTACCATTCCATTCCCTCCCCCCTGTGCCATTCTCTTCCCTCCCCTCCCCCCTGTTCCATTCTATTCCCTCCCCTCCCCCCTGTGCCATTCTATTCCCTCCCCTCCCCCCTGTGCCATTCTATTCCCTCCCCTCCCCCTGTACCATTCTATTCCCTCCCCTCCCCCCTGTACCATTCCATTCCCTCCCCCCTGTGCCATTCTCTTCCCTCCCCTCCCCCCCCCCCGTGCCATTCTATTTCAGCTCCCACCGTGACATTCTATTTCACCCCCCCCTTTGCCATTCTATTTCACCCCCCCCGTGCCATTCTATTTCAGCCCCCCCATGCCATTCTATTTCACCCCCCCCCCCGCCATTCTATTTCACCCCCCCCCGTGCCATTCTATTTCACCCCCCCCCTCCGTGCCATTCTATTTCACCCCCCGTGCCATTCTATTTCACCCCCCCCCCCCTGTGCCATTCTATTTCACCCCCCCCCCCCGTGCCATTCTATTTCACCCCCCGTGCCATTCTATTTCACCCCCCCCCTGTGCCATTCTATTTCACCACCCCCCTCCGTGCCATTCTATTTCACCCCCCCCGTGCCATTCTATTTCACCCCCCCCTCCGTGCCATTCTATTTCACCCCCCGTGCCATTCTATTTCACCCCCCCCTGTGCCATTCTATTTCACCACCCCCCTGTGCCATTCTATTTCATCACCCCCCTGTGCCATTCTATTTCACCACCCCCCTGTGCCATTCTATTTCACCCCCCCCCTCCGTACCATTCTATTTCACCCCCCCCGTGCCATTCTATTTCACCTCCCCTCCTTTGCCATTCTATTTCACCCCCCCCCTCCTTCTTTGCCATATCATTCACCAAACCCCCTCCCCCTGCTTTTACCTGTCCTCTGTCCCCATGTGCCCTCCGGCAGGCTCACTGGCGCAGCGGTCATGTTACTGGACCACATCCTCGGTCCTAACATAGGTGCGCGCGATGTGTGATGTCATTGCGCGCACTTACGCTGGGACGCCAACATCCTGTGCGGCTCGCTATAGGCTGAAGCATACAGTCTATAGGAGTTTAGTGACGGGACGAGAATGATTGCTCCGTTATATGTGAATTTCTCAGACATTTAGTTCTGCTAGCCTGAAGCGGGGATAAATGCCTGAAGAATTCACCAGCGCCCGGAACTGCATGTCCTGGGCCTCGGGTGATACAATTTCCACATCCCTGATCTGGTTAAAATAGGACGTACTTGGCCCCTTGGGAATGTTACAATCTGGAGCCCATATGCCTTGTTATGGGTATATATATATATATATATATATATATATATATATATTGGTATTTTTTGTGACTAATACATATATATATACTTGTTAGACCACTATGTGTCTTGGTGATGTCCAGTGATATCAACTTTATATTATAGGAGAAGTGTCTATCTGATTTGTATGGTTCATCTTCATGGAGTGACGCTTTGTTTTCGGGGCATCCGTTTGGGATTCCTGGATTCTGTCTCTTTATTCCTCTCCGTCTGATAAGTTCCAGGTGAATGGCTTCCGATCCTCCGCCTGTAACATCTTTTATGGTACGTGGCAGGGACGTATCATCACAAGCTGTTCCTCTGCCGAATCAGCGGAGGCGTCTCAGTGCGGGAGACTATGTGTAAGGTGGCAGCTTATTGCAGATGATTTATTCTACTTTCTTACTAACCCTCGGGTTTCCCTCCTTGTGTTACTTCAGGAGTTAGAGCACTTTGCTCGTCTTTCCAACTTTGAATGTTGAATGTCTCCTTCCCGTCTGACCTGGTCTCCTCTGTGCAGTCGTCCTCCTGATTTTGCTTTGTAGTTCTTGGGTGTCCTTCTCCCTGACGACCTGACCCAATTGTTGCAGCTTAGTTTTCCTCTTTATTATTAAGGATTCAGGCCCGTTGTGCGACCTGGTCACAAGGCACCTGCCCCATCTCCTGTGACAGATGTGCGATTTACAAAATGACGGTCCTCCAGCATTTTCTGGATCTCTCAGTGCCGTCACATTAGGATCCCTCAGGCCTTTTTCCAGTCTCATGTGTCTCTTCAGAATGGGTGGTGATTGGTGCCATTATGAAATCCTTGAGTGGCAATTGAGCAGTGGGGGATTCCCTGGACTACATTCTCCCCCAACTATTGGTCCGACCCCGTCCGCCTGTTTGAATGCCCTCATTGGCTCTTCTATGATTTCTATGTGATCATCTATGGTCCCTGCATTGGGCGACCCTGCATTTACTCCTGGTGTTCCGATCCTGGTTGCGAGCAGATCGCTTCCTTGTTCCTATTTTACACTGGTTGTAAATTTTAAAAGAAAAGGTGCAGATAAGCAAAGAGAAAGTAAAAGTAAAATTATACGCACAAATATGAAGGCTAGAAAGTCCACGATTCTCCTCGGTTAGTGCAGAAGGTCGTTCCCGAGTAGAAGGAGACGCCACAATCGTCCTATTTGACACCTAAGAACCAGGCGGAGGTCTTACAGGTGTGAGGTCTTCAGACTCGGTCAGGTCCTTCTCCTCCTTTGTTGGGGGGGAACTTCTGGCTCTAAGGACCATGATGTTAGTAGAATCTTCAGTTATCAATGAGAGACCATCCAGGATTCATATAGCAAGTAAATATTATTATCAAAATGCCAATTGGAGACAACTGCTCCCACTCCTAAGCTTGGGCATCGTCTAAAGACACCAACATGGATACAGCTTTATATAAGAACGCAACGTGGTTATCTCTTCTGTATCATAGAGAGACACAGACAGAAAGCAAATCTGTTATATAAAATAGTTCATCTCTGAGACTGCGGTGTATTCAGAAGGTCTCTAGCAGAGCAGGGAGAACGCCATTAGAATAAGTAAGTGAGTGACCTGTGGCCTCTGGACCAGAGCGCCACCACTGGACCGGGAGAGGTGAGTGCGTTCTAGTCTGTTATATTTTAGCAATGGGACAATGCATTTTGTTTCTTAGAGAAATCTGAAAACTCCTATAATGTCTCCTCAGATGTTTCCCCAGATTATCTCCAGGAAATGGATTTTATTTCTCCCTAGAATCTGGTGCGGTTTATCATCGTCTCCTCTTCTTCCCTTCAGGTTTCTCCAATCCAGGATCCTCTGCTGATATCTTCTATATAAGAGAATTCTCCTGGATGACCCATCAACCATGGAGAGAGACAGGAACAAGATGGCCGACAGGATCATAAACCTCACTCTACAGATACTTTTCCGGCTTACTGGAGAGGTGAGGGATTCTGGGAGTGATGTCACATGACCTCATTCTTATCTATGTAATAACAGATGGATATGACTGGAGAGGTGAGGGATTCTGGGAGTGATGTCACATGACCTCATTCTTATCTATGTAATAACAGATGGATATGACTGGAGAGGTGAGGGATTCTGGGAGTGATGTCACATGACCTCATTGTTATCTATGTAATAACAGATGGATATGACTGGAGAGGTGAGGGATTCTGGGAGTGATGTCACATGACCTCATTCTTATCTATGTAATAACAGATGGATATGACTGGAGAGGTGAGGGATTCTGGGAGTGATGTCACATGACCTCATTCTTATCTATGTAATAACAGATATGACTGGAGAGGTGAGGGATACTGGGAGTGATGTCACATGACCTCATTCTTATCTATGTAATAACAGATGGATATGACTGGAGAGGTGAGGGATTCTGGGAGTGATGTCACATGACCCCATTCTTATCTATGTAATAACAGATGGATATGACTGGAGAGGTGAGGGATTCTGGGAGTGATGTCACATGACCTCATTCTTATCTATGTAATAAGAGATGGATATGACTGGAGAGGTGAGGGATTCTGAGAGTGATGTCACATGACCTCATTCTTATCTATGTAATAACAGATGGATATGACTGGAGAGGTGAGGGATTCTGGGAGTGATGTCACATGACCTCATTCTTATCTATGTAATAACAGATGGATATGACTGGAGAGGTGAGGGATTCTGGGAGTGATGTCACATGACCTCATTCTTATCTATGTAATAACAGATGGATATGACTGGAGAGGTGAGGGATTCTGGGAGTGATGTCACATGACCTCATCGTTATCTATGTAATAACAGATGGATATGACTGGAGAGGTGAGGGATTCTGGGAGTGATGTCACTTGACCTCATTCTTATCTATGTAATAACAGATGGATATGACTGGAGAGGTGAGGGATTCTGGGAATGTATGTAGTGATATTAATGTGTCTCTCCATACACAGGATTACACAGTAGTGAAGAAGTCTTCTAGTGGGCGCTGTCGGGCCCCTGTGTGTGAAGAATGGGGAAGAACCCTGAGACCAATCCAGGGGCCCCCACCTCACTCCCTGATACATGAGGAAATGGATGAACAGAAGATCCGAGAACTCATCAATAAGATGATGGAGCTGCTGACTGGAGAGGTGACCCTGCTGGGAATGCTGGGACATTATACAGTAATGGAGGGGTCTGGTGATGACTGGAGAGGTGACACTGCTGGGACATTATACAGTAATGGAGGGGTCTGGTGATGACTGGAGAGGTGACCCTGCTGGGACATTATACAGTAATGGAGGGGTCTGGTGATGACTGGAGAGGTGACACTGCTGGGACATTATACAGTAATGGAGGGGTCTGGTGATGACTGGAGAGGTGACACTGCTGGGACATTATACAGTAATGGAGGGGTCTGGTGATGACTGGAGAGGTGACACTGCTGGGACATTATACAGTAATGGAGGGGTCTGGTGATGACTGGAGAGGTGACCCTGCTGGGACATTATACAGTAATGGAGGGGTCTGGTGATGACTGGAGAGGTGACACTGCTGGGACATTATACAGTAATGGAGGGGTCTGGTGATGACTGGAGAGGTGACACTGCTGGGACATTATACAGTAATGGAGGGGTCTGGTGATGACTGGAGAGGTGACACTGCTGGGACATTATACAGTAATGGAGGGGTCTGGTGATGACTGGAGAGGTGACACTGCTGGGACATTATACAGTAATGGAGGGGTCTGGTGATGACTGGAGAGGTGACACTGCTGGGACATTATACAGTAATGGAGGGGTCTGGTGATGACTGGAGAGGTGACACTGCTGGGAATGCTGGGACATTATACAGTAATGGAGGGGTCTGGTGATGACTGGAGAGGTGACACTGCTGGGACATTATACAGTAATGGAGGGGTCTGGGGATGACTGGAGAGGTGACACTGCTGGGACATTATACAGTAATGGAAGGGTCTGGTGATGACTGGAGAGGTGACACTGCTGGGAATGCTGGGACATTATACAGTAATGGAGGGGTCTGGTGATGACTGGAGAGGTGACACTGCTGGGAATGCTGGGACATTATACAGTAATGGAGGGGTCTGGTGATGACTGGAGAGGTGACACTGCTGGGACATTATACAGTAATGGAGGGGTCTGGTGATGACTGGAGAGGTGACACTGCTGGGACATTATACAGTAATGGAGGGGTCTGGTGATGACTGGAGAGGTGACACTGCTGGGAATGCTGGGACATTATACAGTAATGGAGGGGTCTGGTGGTGACTGGAGAGGTGACACTGCTGGGACATTATACAGTAATGGAGGGGTCTGGTGATGACTGGAGAGGTGACACTGCTGGGACATTATACAGTAATGGAGGGGTCTGGTGATGACTGGAGAGGTGACCCTGCTGGGACATTATACAGTAATGGAGGGGTCTGGTGATGACTGGAGAGGTGACACTGCTGGGAATGCTGGGACATTATACAGTAATGGAGGGGTCTGGTGATGACTGGAGAGGTGACCCTGCTGGGACATTATACAGTAATGGAGGGGTCTGGTGATGACTGGAGAGGTGACACTGCTGGGACATTATACAGTAATGGAGGGGTCTGGTGATGACTGGAGAGGTGACACTGCTGGGGAATTATACAGTAATGGAGGGGTCTGGTGATGACTGGAGAGGTGACACTGCTGGGACATTATACAGTAATGGAGGGGTCTGGTGATGACTGGAGAGGTGACACTGCTGGGAATGCTGGGACATTATACAGTAATGGAGGGGTCTGGTGATGACTGGAGAGGTGACACTGCTGGGGAATTATACAGTAATGGAGGGGTCTGGTGATGACTGGAGAGGTGACACTGCTGGGACATTATACAGTAATGGAGGGGTCTGGTGATGACTGGAGAGGTGACACTGCTGGGACATTATACAGTAATGGAGGGGTCTGGTGATGACTGGAGAGGTGACACTGCTGGGACATTATACAGTAATGGAGGGGTCTGGTGATGACTGGAGAGGTGACCCTGCTGGGACATTATACAGTAATGGAGGGGTCTGGTGATGACTGGAGAGGTGACACTGCTGGGACATTATACAGTAATGGAGGGGTCTGGTGATGACTGGAGAGGTGACCCTGCTGGGACATTATACAGTAATGGAGGGGTCTGGTGATGACTGGAGAGGTGACACTGCTGGGACATTATACAGTAATGGAGGGGTCTGGTGATGACTGGAGAGGTGACACTGCTGGGACATTATACAGTAATGGAGGGGTCTGGTGATGACTGGAGAGGTGACACTGCTGGGACATTATACAGTAATGGAGGGGTCTGGTGATGACTGGAGAGGTGACACTGCTGGGAATGCTGGGACATTATACAGTAATGGAGGGGTCTGGTGATGACTGTAGAGGTGACACTGCTGGGAATGCTGGGACATTATACAGTAATGGAGGGGTCTGGTGATGACTGGAGAGGTGACACTGCTGGGAATGCTGGGACATTATACAGTAACACCACTGGAGGGGCCGGGGTGATTTACTGTATCATTATGTGTCAGGTTCCTATAAGGTGTCAGGACGTGGCGGTCTATTTCTCCATGGAGGAGTGGGAGTATGTAGAAGGACACAAGGATCAGTACAAGGATCAGGTCATGATGGAGGATCAGCAGCCCCTCACATCACCAGGTAATAGACATGACTATATACACACGTCCTCTCATTATTTGTATGTAAAGAATGAATTCAGTCTCTGTATGTGTTCCCTACAGTCAGATCCAGTAAGAGAACAGCACCAGAGAGGTGTCCCCGTCCTCTTGATGAGCAGTATAAGGAGGAAATTACTACAGGGAAAGATCTGATCTATATCAATAATACAGACATAAGGGAAGAAGAAGAGACAGATGTGAGCAGTGATGAGCAGTGTAAGGAGGACAGTCCTACATGTAACCACCAAGGTGAGTTACGTGTATAATTATCTAATCTCTGTGTCCTGTCTCTTTCTTGCTGTAAATTCCTCTATTCAGCTAAAATGCAAACTAAGGTGATACTACAGCTGGAATATGGACATGAAATATACCAATGTGTACACAACATGGAGACATATACCAGATAACACAATACACAACATGGAGACATATACCAGATAACACAATACACAACATGGAGACATATACCAGATAACACAATACACAACATGGAGACATGTACCAGATAACACAATACACAACATGGAGACATATACCAGATAACACAATACACAACATGGAGACATATACCAGATAACACAATACACAACATGGAGACATGTACCAGATAACACAATACACAACATGGTGACATATACCAGATAACACGATACACAACATGGAGACATATACCAGATAACACAATACACAACATGGAGACATGTACCAGATAACACAATACACAACATGGAGACATATACCAGATAACACAATACACAACATGGAGACATATACCAGATAACACAATACACAACATGGAGACATGTACCAGATAACACAATACACAACATGGTGACATATACCAGATAACACGATACACAACATGGAGACATATACCAGATAACACGATACACAACATGGAGACATATACCAGATAACACGATACACAACATGGAGACATATACCAGATAACACTATACACAACATGGAGACATATACCAGATAACACAATACACAACATGGAGACATATATACCAGATAACACAATACACAACATGGAGACATATATACCAGATAACACAATACACAACATGGAGACATATATACCAGATAACACAATACACAACATGGAGATATATACCAGATAACACTATACACAACATGGAGACATATACCAGATAACACAATACACAACATGGAGACATATACCAGATAACACAGTACACAACATGGAGACATATACCAGATAACACAATACACAACATGGAGACATATATACCAGATAACACAATACACAACATGGAGACATATATACCAGATAACACAATACACAACATGGAGACATATATACCAGATAACACAATACACAACATGGAGACATATATACCAGATAACACAATACACAACATGGAGACATGTACCAGATAACACTATACACAACATGGAGACATTAGCCAGATAACACAATACACAACATGGAGACATATGCCAGATAACACAATACACAACATGGAGACATATACCAGATAACACAATACACAACATGGAGACATATACCAGATAACACAATACACAACATGGAGACATATACCAGATAACACAATACACAACATGGAGACATATACCAGATAACACAATACACAACATGGAGACATATACCAGATAACACAATACACAACATGGAGACATATACCAGATAACACAATACACAACATGGAGACATATACCAGATAACACAATACACAACATGGAGACATATACCAGATAACACAATACACAACATGGAGACATATATACCAGATAACACAATACACAACATGGAGACATATATACCAGATAACACAATACACAACATGGAGACATATATACCAGATAACACAATACACAACATGGAGACATATATACCAGATAACACAATACACAACATGGAGACATGTACCAGATAACACTATACACAACATGGAGACATGTACCAGATAACACAATACACAACATGGAGACATATACCAGATAACACAATACACAACATGGAGACATATACCAGATAACACAATACACAACATGGAGACATAAACCAGATAACACAATACACAACATGGAGACATATACCAGATAACACTATACACAACATGGAGACATGTACCAGATAACACAATACACAACATGGAGACATATACTAGATAACACAATACACAACATGGAGACATATACCAGATAACACAATACACAACATGGAGACATATACCAGATAACACAATACACAACATGGAGACATATACCAGATAACACAATACACAACATGGAGACATATACCAGATAACAAAATACACAACATGGAGACATATACCAGATAACACAATACACAACATGGAGACATATACCAGATAACAAAATACACAACATGGAGACATATATCAGATAACACTATACACAACATGGAGACATATACCAGATAACACAATACACAACATGGAGACATATACCAGATAACAAAATACACAACATGGAGACATATACCAGATAACACAATACACAACATGGAGACATATACCAGATAACACAATACACAACATGGAGACATATACCAGATATCACAATACACAACATGGAGACATATACCAGATAACACAATACACAACATGGAGACATATACCAGATAACACAATACACAACATGGAGACATGTACCAGATAACACGATACACAACATGGAGACATGTACCAGATAACACGATACACAACATGGAGACATGTACCAGATAACACAATACACAACATGGAGACATATACCAGATAACACAATACACAACATGGAGACATATACCAGATAACACAATACACAACATGGAGACATATACCAGATAACACAATACACAACATGGTGACATATACCAGATAACACAATACACAACATGGTGACATATACCAGATAACACAATACACAACATGGAGACATATACCAGATAACACAATACACAACATGGAGACATATACCAGATAACACAATACACAACATGGAGACATATACCAGATAACACAATACACAACATGGAGACATATACCAGATAACACAATACACAACATGGAGACAAATATACCAGATAACACAATACACAACATGGAGACAAATATACCAGATAACACAATACACAACATGGAGACATATATACCAGATAACACAATACACAACATGGAGACATATATACCAGATAACACAATACACAACATGGAGACATATATACCAGATAACACAATACACAACATGGAGACATGTACCAGATAACACTATACACAACATGGAGACATATACCAGATAACACAATACACAACATGGAGACATATATCAGATAACACAATACACAACATGGAGACATAAACCAGATAACACAATACACAACATGGAGACATATACCAGATAACACTATACACAACATGGAGACATGTACCAGATAACACAATACACAACATGGAGACATATACCAGATAACACAATACACAACATGGAGACATATACCAGATAACACAATACACAACATGGAGACATATACCAGATAACACAATACACAACATGGAGACATATACCAGATAACACAGTACACAACATGGAGACATATACCAGATAACACAATACACAACATGGAGACATATACCAGATAACACAATACACAACATGAAGACATATACCAGATAACACAATACACAACATGGAGACATATATCAGATAACACAATACACAACATGGAGACATATACCAGATAACACAATACACAACATGGAGACATATATACCAGATAACACAATACACAACATGGAGACATATATACCAGATAACACAATACACAACATGGAGACATATATCAGATAACACAATACACAACATGGAGACATATACCAGATAACACAATACACAACATGGAGACATATACCAGATAACACAGTACACAACATGGAGACATATACCAGATAACACAATACACAACATGGAGATATATACCAGATAACAGGATACACAACATGGAGACATATACCAGATATCACAATACACAACATGGAGACATATACCAGATAACACAATACACAACATGGAGACATATACCAGATAATACAATACACAACATGGAGACATATACCAGATAACACAATACACAACATGGAGACATATACCAGATAACACAATACACAACATGGAGACATATACCAGATAACACAATACACAACATGGAGACATATACCAGATAACACAATACACAACATAGAGACATATATATCAGATAACACAATACACGACATGGAGACATATACCAGATAACACAATACACAACATGGAGACATATACCAGATAACACAGTACACAACATGGAGACATATACCAGATAACACAATACACAACATGGAGACATATACCAGATAACACAATACACAACATGGAGACATATACCAGATAACACAATACACAACATGGAGATATATACCAGATAACAGGATACACAACATGGAGACATATACCAGATATCACAATACACAACATGGAGACATATATACCAGATAACACAATACACAACATGGAGACATATATCAGATAACACAATACACAACATGGAGACATAAACCAGATAACACAATACACAACATGGAGACATATACCAGATAACACAATACACAACATGGAGACATATACCAGATAACACTATACACAACATGGAGACATGTACCAGATAACACAATACACAACATGGAGACATATACTAGATAACACAATACACAACATGGAGACATATACCAGATAACACAATACACAACATGGAGACATATACCAGATAACACAATACACAACATGGAGACATATACCAGATAACACAATACACAACATGGAGACATATACCAGATAACACAGTACACAACATGGAGACATATACCAGATAACACAATACACAACATGGAGACATGTACCAGATAACACAATACACAACATGGAGACATATACCAGATAACACAATACACAACATGGAGACATATACCAGATAACACAATACACAACATGAAGACATATACCAGATAACACAATACACAACATGGAGACATATATCAGATAACACAATACACAACATGGAGACATATACCAGATAACACAATACACAACATGGAGACATATACCAGATAACACAATACACAACATGAAGACATATACCAGATAACACAATACACAACATGGAGACATATATCAGATAACACAATACACAACATGGAGACATATACCAGATAACACAATACACAACATGGAGACATATACCAGATAACACAATACACAACATGGAGACATATATACCAGATAACACAATACACAACATGGAGACATATATACCAGATAACACAATACACAACATGGAGACATATATCAGATAACACAATACACAACATGGAGACATATACCAGATAACACAATACACAACATGGAGACATATACCAGATAACACAGTACACAACATGGAGACATATACCAGATAACACAATACACAACATGGAGATATATACCAGATAACAGGATACACAACATGGAGACATATACCAGATAACACAATACACAACATGGAGACATATACCAGATAACACAATACACAACATGGAGACATATACCAGATAATACAATACACAACATGGAGACATATACCAGATAACACAATACACAACATGGAGACATATACCAGATAACACAATACACAACATGGAGACATATACCAGATAACACAATACACAACATGGAGACATATATACCAGATAACACAATACACTACATGGAGACATATACCAGATAACAATACACAACATGGAGACATATACCAGATAACACAATACACAACATGGAGACATATACCAGATAACACAATACACAACATGGAGACATATACCAGATAACAATACACAACATGGAGACATATACCAGATAACACAATACACAACATGGAGACATATACCAGATAACACAATACACAACATGGAGACATATACCAGATAACACAATACACAACATGGAGACATATACCAGATAACACAATACACCACATGGAGACATATATACCAGATAACACAATACACAACATGGAGACATATATCAGATAACACAATACACAACATGGAGACATATACCAGATAACACAATACACAACATGGAGACATATACCAGATAACACAATACACAACATGGAGACATATACCAGATAACACAATACACAACATGGAGACATATATACCAGATAACACAATACACAACATGGAGACATATATACCAGATAACACAATACACAACATGGAGACATAAACCAGATAACACAATACACAACATGGAGACATATACCAGATAACACAATACACAACATGGAGACATATACTAGATAACACAATACACAACATGGAGACATATACCAGATAACACAATACACAACATGGAGACATATACCAGATAACACAATACACAACATGGAGACATATACCAGATAACACAATACACAACATGAAGACATATACCAGATAACACAATACACAACATGGAGACATATATACCAGATAACACAATACACAACATGGAGACATATACCAGATAACACAATACACAACATGGAGACATATACCAGATAACACGATACACAACATGGAGACATATACCAGATAACACAATACACAACATGGAGACATATATCAGATAACACAATACACAACATGGAGACATATACCAGATAACACAATACACAACATGGAGACATATACCAGATAACACAATACACAACATGGAGACATATACCAGATAACACAATACACAACATGGAGACATATATACCAGATAACACAATACACAACATGGAGACATATATACCAGATAACACAATACACAACATGGAGACATATATCAGATAACACAATACACAACATGGAGACATATACCAGATAACACAATACACAACATGGAGACATATACCAGATAACACAGTACACAACATGGAGACATATACCAGATAACACAATACACAACATGGAGATATATACCAGATAACAGGATACACAACATGGAGACATATACCAGATATCACAATACACAACATGGAGACATATACCAGATAACACAATACACAACATGGAGACATATACCAGATAACACAATACACAACATGGAGACATATACCAGATAACACAATACACAACATGGAGACATATACCAGATAACACAATACACAACATGGAGACATATACCAGATAACACAATACACAACATGGAGACATATACCAGATAACACAATACACAACATGGAGACATATACCAGATAACACAATACACAACATGGAGACATATACCAGATAACACAATACACAACATGGAGACATATACCAGATAACACAATACACAACATGGAGACATATACCAGATAACACAATACACAACATGGAGACATATACCAGATAACACGATACACAACATGGAGACATATACCAGATAACACATTACACAACATGGAGACAAATACCAGATAACACAATACACAACATGGAGACATATACCAGATAACACAATACACAACATGGGGACATATACCAGATAATACAATACACAACATGGAGACATATACCAGATAACACAATACACAACATGGAGATATATACCAGATAACACAATACACAACATGGAGACATATACCAGATAACACAATACACAACATGGAGACATATACCAGATAACACAATACACAACATGGAGACATATACCAGATAACACAATACACAACATGGAGACATATACCAGATAACACAATACACAACATGGAGACATATACCAGATAACACAATACACAACATGGAGATATATACCAGATAACACAATACACAACATGGAGACATATACCAGATAACACAATACACAACATGGAGACATATACCAGATAACACAATACACAACATGGAGACATATACCAGATAACACAATACACAACATGGAGACATATACCAGATAACACAATACACAACATGGAGATATATACCAGATAACACAATACACAACATGGAGACATATACCAGATAACACAATACACAACATGGAGATATATACCAGATAACACAATACACAACATGGAGACATATACCAGATAACACAATACACAACATGGAGAAGATGAAGTATTTCTCACAGAAAAGGATTGCAGTAACACATGTTTTGCTATACACATGTTTAAAAAAAGCAAATTGGACATAATGTCACACTGGGCTAGCCAAAATTATTGGCGCCCTTAACTTAATATTTGGTTGTCCACCCTTTGGAAAAAATAAGTGAAATCAGTGTCTTCCTATAACCATCAATAAGCTTCTTACACCTCTCAGCCGGAATGTTGGACCACTCTTCCTTTACAAACTGCTCCAGGTCTCTCATATTCGAAGGCTTTTTTTTTTTTTTTAAATCAGAAATTTTTTATTGAACAAGTTTTTATAATACAGACATACAAAACAATCCAACAGTCCCCTAAGCCCCTCCCCCCCCACCCACCCACCCAAAAATAAACAAAGTCCCTCCCTCCCCCCCTAACCCAGTGTCCTCTCTTCAGTAGCCATAAATAGGAAGCACATGGTGGTCCGGAGAGAGGATAAAACACATCATACATTGGAAATATAACTCATGGCGTACAGCAGTCACACAGGGACAGGGACAAAGCGGCTACATGAGGAGACAGACTCGGAGGACACCAATAGACTTGTACATATAATGCATTGGCAACAGAGGGAAGGAGAGTTGGCCAAAAAGACACAGACATTATTAATGGCCAGGGCCCCCATCACCCCCCAGAAGCACTTCCACAGAAGACCTACATAAATATGTGGACGGTACTCCGGGGGCATCCAGCCACGGACCCCAGATGGATTCTAATTTACGCAATGCTTTCCTTTTTGTATACACTCCCCTCTCCAATCTAATGATGTGATTCAGCTTGGCAATCAGTTCTACTATAGTGGGCGGTAAGGGTCTCAGCCAATACTGAGCTATCAGTTTATGGGATTGGTAAATGATCCTATTAATGCCAACATACAAGCCACTATCCTCATCCAACCCCTCCAGTAGTCCCAGTCCCAAGAGACATGTTAGAATAGACAAAGTGAATGGGCAACCATACACCCGTCTAATCAATTGCCCCACCCCCCTCCAGAATAGAATGAGATGTGCACAATCCCAAAACATATGAAGCAGATGAGCGTCCGGCATGGAACAACGAGGACAACAGGAGTCCGGCCGTAATCCAATTTTATGCAGGAATGCGATACACTCTATGCAATAGAAACATTTGGGACACCCTATGGGCCTCAGAAACGGCCAGCTGCGGGGTCATAGATACAATTTGTGCCCAATGCTCATCTGATATGGGACCCACCTCAGTCGCCCACTTTGCTTTAACTGTTAATGGATAGGCTTCATGGTAGAAGGAGAGGAGCTCCCTATATAACACAGAAATCACATCCTTAGTAGAAGATTCAGTAAACAGATTTTGTACAGCAGCCGATGAGCCAATATCGAAGCCCCCCGCCCTAGACTGCGTTTCGAGGGCATGTCGCAGCTGTAGATAGCGGTAGAAATAAGAATGAGGTAAAGTAAATTCCTCCTGCAGCTGAGCAAAGGATTTCAACACCGGCCCATCATACAACTGAGATAGATTCAACACCCCACGAGTAATCCAAGGAGTACTAGGCAACAACCTCACTTCAGGTAAGTTAGGATTAAACCATAGAGGGGAGAAAGTAACAAATACAGGGTATCTCAACAAAGCCTTACATTTTGTCCACACTTTCTGGATAAGAGCAAAAGTGGGGGGGGGGGGGGGGGGGGGATCAGGTGGCCTGGTCTGCGCAGCCATCTCCAACAGGTAAATAGGAGTCACCTTGCCTAGCCTCCTCGAAACCAATTCACCAGTACGTCCCATAGTGTCGTACCGAGCCCACCCCTTCAACTGTTGAACCTGTGACGCCAAAAAGTATAACCAGGGATTAGGAATAGAAAGACCACCGGCCTCCTTACTACGTTGCAATGTCTCCAACCGCAATCTGACAGACCTCCCATTCCATATAAGTTCTCTGAATAAAGACTGAATCCTAAGAAAGAACTTCATAGGGATCCAAACAGGGGTATTATGCAAAATGTATAAGAATTGAGGCATGAGTATCATAGAGAGAGGCAACTTCCACCACACGGCCACTTTACCAGAATTACGATCAAGCAAGGGGATGAGGTTCAGAGATAGGTAATCAAAAGGATTCACTGAGACCACTACACCCAGGTATTTAAATTGAGATACCACAGGGAGACCCACCCTATCCAATACCGGCATGCGGGGAAGGGGATCAAGAGAGAGAATCGTAGACTTATCCCAATTGATAGCCCGGCCAGAATAACTACCATAATTATCTATCACTGCCATAAACGGGGGCAAAGAATGCACTACGTCCCTCATATATTGGAAGGCTTTTTGACGTATGTTTGGGGTCATTGTCCTTCTGGAAGACCCAAGATCTCGGATGCAAACCCAGCTTTCTGACACTGGGCTGTACAGTGCAACCCGAAATCTGTTGGTAATCCTCAGATTTCATGATGTCTTGTACACATTCAAGGCCCCCAGTGCCAGAGGCAGCAAAACAACCTAAAACATCATTGACCTCCACCATATTTCACTGTAGGTCCTGTGTTCTTTTCTTTGTAGGCCTCATTACGTTTTCGGTAAACAGTAGAATGATTTGCTTTACCAAAAATCTCTATCTTGGTCTCATCTGTCCACAATACGTTTTCCCAGAAGGATTTTGGTTACTCAAGTTCATTTTGGCAAAATGTAGTCTTGCTTTTTTATGTCTTCTGTCTTCTTCTTATGTTTTCTGTGTCAGCAGTGGGGTCCTCCTGGGTCTCCTCCATAGTTGGGTCCTCCTGGGTCTCTTCCATAGTGGGGTCCTCCTGGGTCTTCTGCCATAACGTTTCATTTAAATGTCGACATTGATGCTCCCTGAGCCTGCAGGACAGCTTCAATATCTTTGGAACTTGTTTGGGGCTGCTTATCCACCATCCGGACTATCCTACATTTACACCTTTCATCAATTTTTTCTTCTGTCCACGCCCAGGGAGATTAGCTACAGTGCCATGGGTTGCAAACGTCTTGATAATGTTGTGCACTGTGGACATAGGCAAATCTAGATCTCTGGAGATGGACTTATAACCTTGAGATTGTTGATATTTTTCCACAATTCTGGTTCTCAAGTCCTCAGACAGTTCTCTTCTCCTCTTTCTGTTGTCCAAGCTTAGTGTGGCACACAGACACACAATGCAAAGACTAAGTGAACTTCTCTCCTTTTTATCTGCTTTCAGGTGTGATTTTTATATTGCCTACACCTGTTACTTGCCCCAGGTGAGTATAAAGGAGCATCACATGTTTGAAACAATCTTATTTATCCACAATTATGAAACGGTGCCAATAATTTTGTCCAGACCATTTTTGGAGTTTGGTGACATTATGTCCAATTTGCTTTTTTCCTCCCTTCTTTGTTTAGTTCCAATAGACACAAAGGGAATTTGTGTGAGAAATACTTAATTTTCTTGAAAAATTTCAGGGGTGCCAACATTTACAGCCTTGACTGTATACCAGATAACAGAAAACAGTGATCCCCCGACCTACGATGGCCCCGACATACGATCATTTCAACATACGATCACTCTCAGACGCAGCATCAACATTCGATGCTTTTGTATGTCGGGGCCATCGCATAAACGGCTATCTGGCAGCGCAGGCTGCTTCAGCTGCCGCCGGATAGCCGTTTACGGTGCCCCGTGTGGTCCGGTGAGTGTCACTCACCTGTCTTTGACGTTCCGGACCGTCTTCTTCAGGCTCCGCTGCATGGCCGTCGCTCTCTTTTGTCGTCATCAGGTCGCTGCGCACTCCGTCCCATCATCCAATAGGCGCGGCGTTCGCAGCGACGTGATGGCGGCGACGGAGAGCGACGATCCAGTACAGAGGTGATGGTCTGGAGCGGTGGGAACACGTGAGTATAACTTTCTATATTATTATTGCACGGATCCCTCAACATACGATGGATTCAACGATGGTTCTTTTGGAACGAATTACCATCGTATGTTGAGGGACCACTGTACACAACATGGAGACATATACCAGATAACAGAATAGTCTTTGGAGGATGGATGTAATTATATAACTAGGATTCTCTCCCTTCCCCCCGCACCACTACTTGATTCTCAGCAGACAACAACACCTCAGTTGTTATTACCACACAGCAGTGCATTTCCCTGGCCACTAGCTAATTAACCAGCTCCTTCCCTGCTGGGCCCTGGCTATTTAATCTTCTACAGTTCTGCCTTTTGAGCTTCTTGTGCCTCAACCACCAACCACCTAGGCTCCTGCTCAGACAAAGATTTCTGCAGACCCATCGCCATCAGTGAGTGTATTGAATATTCCCCTCTTCCCCTAGTGTCAGGGCCGAATACGTCACACTGCCGCTCATCTGACCACCGTCTGAGGCAGGAGATCACTGAGGGCGACGAAGGGTGGGAGTGGGATACTGGAGGCATCGGGGGAGCAGCGGAGGAAAGTCTTGTTGCTGTATAATGCTGTGCAATAGGTATAGAATTATACAGTGAATGCAATCTAAGGATTACTTATAAAAGTCCTCGATGGAGAGTAATTGTATAAAAGCCCCTCCCCTAATAAAAAATAAAATCACCCTTGTTTTCCCGTTTTACAAAAAAAACTAAGTATGATCGGTCCAGCAAAAAACAAGTTCTCAAAATGCTCTGTATATGGAAAATTAAGAGTTATGGCTCTTAGGAGAGGAGGAAAAATGAAAATTCAAAAGCTAAAATTTCCTGGGTTGTTAAGGGGTTAATACTGAAAATTAAAATCTGTTTTATTCTCTGCAGATTCTTGTACCAGGAGATCAGAGGAGAATCTTATATCTTCAGATTATAAAGCAGATGATGATATCACACAAGATACATATGAAGAACATTCCATTATACCAGATACACCCTCAGCCCTTCACAGCCAAGATCTCTCATCTCATCCTTATATACAGGTCCTGTCTTCTCAGTCATCACAGGATGTTCAGCAAAATAAAGGTCACAGAAGGGGTGTTGGACGTCAAAGAGATTGTATAAGGAAGATGCAATATTCATGTTCAGAATGTGGGAAATGTTTTACTGGCAAATCAAATCTTGTTAAACATCAAAGAACTCACACAGGGGAGAAGCCATTTTCATGTGCAGAGTGTGGGAAATGTTTTAATAACCAATCAAATCTTGTTCAGCATCAAAGAACTCACACAGGGGAGAAACCATTTTCATGTGCAGAGTGTGGGAAATGTTTTAGTAACTTTTCACAGCTTGTTCAACATCAAAGAACTCACACAGGGGAGAAGCCATTTTCATGTGCAGAGTGTGGGAAATGTTTTAGTAACCAATCAAATCTTGTTAAACATCAAAGAACTCACACAGGGGAGAAGCCATTTTCATGTGCAGAGTGTGGGAAATGTTTTAGTAACTTTTCACATCTTGTTCAACATCAAAGAATTCACACAGGGGAGAAGCCATTTTCATGTGCAGAGTGTGGGAAATGTTTTTGTAACCAATCAAATCTTGTTAAACATCAAAGAACTCACACAGGGGAGAAGCCATTTTCATGTGCAGAGTGTGGGAAATGTTTTAGTAACTTATCACATCTTGTCCAACATCAAAGAACTCACACAGGGGAGAAGCCATTTTCATGTTTAGAATGCCAACAATGTTTTGCTCAGTATTCAAGTCTTTTTAAACACCAAAGAACTCACAAAGGGGAGAAGCCATTTTCATGTTCAGAATGTGGGAAATGTTTTACTGTCAAATCAAGTCTTGTTAAACATGAACGTACTCACACAGGAGAGAAACCATATTCATGTGTAGAATGTGGGAAATGTTTTACTGTCAAATCAAGTCTTGTTAAACATCAAAGAACTCACACAGGAGAGAAGCCATTTTCATGTGCAGAGTGTGGGAAATGTTTTACTCAGCAGTCACATCTTGTTCAACATCAAAGAACTCACAGAGGGGGTAAGCAATTATCATGCGTATAATGTAGGAAATGTGTTACTGACACATCACATCTTCAACATCAGAGAACTCATGCAGGGCAGAAACCATTTTCATGTGCAGACTGAGGGAAATGTTTTAGTAACCAATCACATCTTGTTCAACATCAAAGAACTCACACAAGGGAGAAGCCATTTTCATGTCCAGAATGTGGAAAAGGTTTTACTGGCAAATCAAATCTTGTTAAATATCAAACAACTCACACAGGGGCAAAACCATTTTCATGTGCAGAATGTGGGAAATGTTTTACTCAGCAATCAAGTCTTGTTCAATATCAAAAAATGCATACAGGACAGAAGCCATTTTAATGTTGAGAATGTGAGAAATGATTCAGAGCAATAAATGATGCAGATAAGACATCTATATATTCACCATGTACATAGGATATCTGACATTTATACATATATCATATACTGCATCTCCAAACTTGTTCCCAATTGATAATAAAAGTTTTCTTTTAGAACGTAGTCACCGATCCAGCGATGTCATCACTATAGTTTACATGGTAGGAAAAGAGTGTGATATATGGTTGTGATATTCACTGCTCCTCATGGAGAAGACCCAACAGGCATAATCCATGGGGAGCTGCTACTGGAGACCCAAACACCTCAGAGAGAAGGGACTTATTCCAGTGATGAAGAATTCCAGGACATGACCAGATTAGAGACACAAAATCTTTTTTTTTCATAGCCGAGGAACGTGCTCTCAAATCACCCAAAGTGCAAGAAAAAGTGCTAACGTGTTACACTAAAAAAAAACATGCACAAAGGATGCGGTCTGTCGCAAACCTTACCCTTCGCCTCCGGACCAAAAGGCACTTGTGAGGTTCCAGGTTCGATGTCCCTTTTCGCCGAAGCTACTAAGGGACCACAAATGCTCCCGGCATCCCCCTTGGCATTACCCAAGGTATCTGCCCGCAGAGCCGATAACGGTCGGTACTTTGCCCATGCAGGAGTACCCGGGGTGTTTGCAGATTTACCAGGCAGGCAGGATATAGCATACTAACAGATATACCAGGCAGGATATAGCATACTAACAGATATACCAGGCAGGATACAGTATACTAACAGATATACCAGGCAGGATACAGCATACTAACATATATACCAGGCAGGATATAACATACTAACAGATATAACAGGCAGGATACAGCATACTAACAGATATACCAGGCAGGATACAACATACTAACAGATATACCAGGCAGGATACAGCATACTAACATATATACCAGGCAGGATATAACATACTAACAGATATACCAGGCAGGATACAGCATACTAACAGATATACCAGGCAGGATACAGCATACTAACAGATATACCAGGCAGGATACAGCATACTAACAGATATACCAGGCAGGATACAGCATACTAACAGATATACCAGGCAGGATACAGCATACTAACAGATATACCAGGCAGGATATAGTATACTAACAGATATACCAGGCAGGATACAGCATACTAACAGATATACCAGGCAGGATATAGCATACTAACAGATATACCAGGCAGGATACAGCATACTAACAGATATACCAGGCAGGATATAGTATACTAACAGATATACCAGGCAGGATATAACATACTAACAGATATACCAGGCAGGATACAGTATACTAACAGATATACCAGGCAGGATACAGTATACTAACAGATATACCAGGCAGGATACAGTATACTAACAGATATACCAGGCAGGATATAACATACTAACAGATATACCAGGCAGGATACAGTATACTAACAGATATACCAGGCAGGATACAGTATACTAACAGATATACCAGGCAGGATACAGTATGCTAACAGATATACTAGGCAGGATACAACATACTAACAGATATACCAGGCAGGATATAGCATACTAACAGATATACCAGGCAGGATACAACATACTAACAGATATACCAGGCAGGATACAGTATACTAACAGATATACCAGGCAGGATACAGTATACTAACAGATATACCAGGCAGGATATAACATACTAACAGATATACCAGGCAGGATACAACATACTAACAGATATACCAGGCAGGATATAGTATACTAACAGATATACCAGGCAGGATACAGCATACTAACAGATATACCAGGCAGGATATAGCATACTAACAGATGTACCAGGCAGGATATAACATACTAACAGATATACCAGGCAGGATATAGCATACTAACAGATATACCAGGCAGGATATAGCATACTAACAGATGTACCAGGCAGGATACAACATACTAACAGATATACCAGGCAGGATATAGCATACTAACAGATATACCAGGCAGGATACAGTATACTAACAGATATACCAGGCAGGATACAGCATACTAACAGATGTACCAGGCAGGATACAACATACTAACAGATATACCAGGCAGGATATAGCATACTAACAGATATACCACGCAGGATATAGTATACTAACAGATGTACCAGGCAGGATATAACATACTAACAGAGATATACCAGGAAGGGTATAACATACTAACAGATATACCAGGCAGGATATAACATACTAACAGATATACCAGGCAGGATACAGCATACTAACAGATATACCAGGCAGGATACAACATACTAACAGATATACCAGGCAGGATACAGCATACTAACAGATGTACCAGGCAGGATACAGTATACTAACAGATATACCAGGCAGGATATAACATACTAACAGATATACCAGGCAGGATACAACATACTAACATATACCAGGCAGGATATAACATACTAACAGATATACCAGGCAGGATATAGCATACTAACAGATATACCAGGCAGGATACAGTATACTAACAGATATACCAGGCAGGATACAGCATACTAACAGATATACCACGCAGGATATAGTATACTAACAGATGTACCAGGCAGGATATAACATACTAACAGATATACCAGGCAGGATACAACATACTAACAGATATACCAGGCAGAATACAACATACTAACAGATATACCAGGCAGGATACAACATACTAACAGATATACCAGGCAGGATACAGTATACTAACAGATATACCAGGCAGGATACAGCATACTAACAGATGTACCAGGCAGGATACAGTATACTAACAGATATACCAGGCAGGATATAACATACTAACAGATATACCAGGCAGGATACAACATACTAACAGATATACCAGGCAGGATATAACATACTAACAGATATACCAGGCAGGATATAGCATACTAACAGATATACCAGGCAGGATACAGTATACTAACAGATATACCAGGCAGGATATAGCATACTAACAGATATACCAGGCAGGATATAGCATACTAACAGATACCAGGCAGGATACAGCATACTAACATATATACCAGGCAGGATACAGTATACTAACAGATATACCAGGCAGGATACAGCATACTAACAGATATACCAGGCAGGATACAACATACTAACAGATATACCAGGCAGGATACAACATACTAACAGATATACCAGGCAGGATACAGTATACTAACAGATATACCAGGCAGGATACAGCATACTAACAGATGTACCAGGCAGGATATAACATACTAACAGATATACCAGGCAGGATACAGCATACTAACAGATATACCAGGCAGGATATAGTATACTAACAGATATACCAGGCAGGATACAGCATACTAACAGATATACCAGGCAGGATATAGTATACTAACAGATATACCAGGCAGGATACAGTATACTAACAGATATACCAGGCAGGATACAGTATACTAACAGATATACCAGGCAGGATACAGTATACTAACAGATATACCAGGCAGGATACAGTATACTAACAGATATACCAGGCAGGATATAACATACTAACAGATATACCAGGCAGGATATAGCATACTAACAGATATACCAGGCAGGATACAGTATACTAACAGATATACCAGGCAGGATACAGTATACTAACAGATATACCAGGCAGGATACAGTATACTAACAGATATACCAGGCAGGATATAACATACTAACAGATATACCAGGCAGGATATAACATACTAACAGATATACCAGGCAGGATATAGCATACTAACAGATATACCAGCCAGGATACAGCATACTAACAGATACCAGGCAGGATACAGCATACTAACATATATACCAGGCAGGATACAGTATACTAACAGATATACCAGGCAGGATACAGCATACTAACAGATATACCAGGCAGGATACAGCATACTAACAGATATACCAGGCAGGATACAACATACTAACAGATATACCAGGCAGAATATAGCATACTAACAGATATACCAGACAGGATATAGCATACTAACAGATATACCAGGCAGGATACAGCATACTAACATATATACCAGACAGGATACAGTATACTAACAGATATACCAGGCAGGATACAGCATACTAACAGATATACCAGGCAGGATACAGCATACTAACAGATATACCAGGCAGGATATAACATACTAACAGATATACCAGGCAGGATACAACATACTAACAGATATACCAGGCAGGATATAGCATACTAACAGATATACCAGGCAGGATATAGCATACTAACAGATATACCAGCCAGGATACAGCATACTAACAGATACCAGGCAGGATACAGCATACTAACAGATATACCAGGCAGGATATAACATACTAACAGATATACCAGGCAGGATACAGCATACTAACAGATATACCAGGCAGGATACAACATACTAACAGATATACCAGGCAGGATACAACATACTAACAGATATACCAGGCAGGATATAGCATACTAACAGATATACCAGGCAGGATATAGCATACTAACAGATATACCAGGCAGGATACAGCATACTAACAGATATACCAGGCAGGATATAGCATACTAACAGATATACCAGGCAGGATACAGCATACTAAAAGATATACCAGGCAGGATATAACATACTAACAGATATACCAGGCAGGATACAGCATACTAACAGATATACCAGGCAGGATACAGCATACTAACAGATATACCAGGCAGGATACAACATACTAACAGATATACCAGGCAGGATATAGCATACTAACAGATATACCAGGCAGGATATAGCATACTAACAGATATACCAGGCAGGATATAGCATACTAACAGATGTACCAGGCAGGATACAGCATACTAACAGATATACCAGGCAGGATATAGCATACTAACAGATATACCAGGCAGGATACAGTATACTAACAGATATACCAGGCAGGATACAGCATACTAACAGATGTACCAGGCAGGATACAACATACTAACAGATATACCAGGCAGGATATAGCATACTAACAGATATACCACGCAGGATATAGTATACTAACAGATGTACCAGGCAGGATATAACATACTAACAGAGATATACCAGGAAGGGTATAACATACTAACAGATATACCAGGCAGGATATAACATACTAACAGATATACCAGGCAGGATACAGCATACTAACAGATATACCAGGCAGGATACAACATACTAACAGATATACCAGGCAGGATACAGCATACTAACAGATGTACCAGGCAGGATACAGTATACTAACAGATATACCAGGCAGGATATAACATACTAACAGATATACCAGGCAGGATACAACATACTAACAGATATACCAGGCAGGATATAACATACTAACAGATATACCAGGCAGGATATAGCATACTAACAGATATACCAGGCAGGATACAGTATACTAACAGATATACCAGGCAGGATACAGCATACTAACAGATATACCACGCAGGATATAGTATACTAACAGATGTACCAGGCAGGATATAACATACTAACAGATATACCAGGCAGGATACAACATACTAACAGATATACCAGGCAGGATACAGCATACTAACAGATGTACCAGGCAGGATACAGTATACTAACAGATATACCAGGCAGGATATAACATACTAACAGATATACCAGGCAGGATACAACATACTAACAGATATACCAGGCAGGATATAACATACTAACAGATATACCAGGCAGGATATAGCATACTAACAGATATACCAGGCAGGATACAGTATACTAACAGATATACCAGGCAGGATACAGCATACTAACAGATACCAGGCAGGATACAGCATACTAACATATATACCAGGCAGGATACAGTATACTAACAGATATACCAGGCAGGATACAGCATACTAACAGATATACCAGGCAGGATACAACATACTAACAGATATACCAGGCAGGATACAACATACTAACAGATATACCAGGCAGGATACAGTATACTAACAGATATACCAGGCAGGATACAGCATACTAACAGATGTACCAGGCAGGATATAACATACTAACAGATATACCAGGCAGGATACAGCATACTAACAGATATACCAGGCAGGATATAGTATACTAACAGATATACCAGGCAGGATACAGCATACTAACAGATATACCAGGCAGGATATAGTATACTAACAGATATACCAGGCAGGATACAGTATACTAACAGATATACCAGGCAGGATACAGTATACTAACAGATATACCAGGCAGGATACAGTATACTAACAGATATACCAGGCAGGATACAGTATACTAACAGATATACCAGGCAGGATATAACATACTAACAGATATACCAGGCAGGATATAACATACTAACAGATATACCAGGCAGGATATAGCATACTAACAGATATACCAGGCAGGATACAGTATACTAACAGATATACCAGGCAGGATACAGTATACTAACAGATATACCAGGCAGGATACAGTATACTAACAGATATACCAGGCAGGATATAACATACTAACAGATATACCAGGCAGGATATAACATACTAACAGATATACCAGGCAGGATATAGCATACTAACAGATATACCAGCCAGGATACAGCATACTAACAGATACCAGGCAGGATACAGCATACTAACATATATACCAGGCAGGATACAGTATACTAACAGATATACCAGGCAGGATACAGCATACTAACAGATATACCAGGCAGGATACAGCATACTAACAGATATACCAGGCAGGATACAACATACTAACAGATATACCAGGCAGAATATAGCATACTAACAGATATACCAGGCAGGATACAGTATACTAACAGATATACCAGGCAGGATACAGCATACTAACATATATACCAGACAGGATACAGTATACTAACAGATATACCAGGCAGGATACAGCATACTAACAGATATACCAGGCAGGATACAGCATACTAACAGATATACCAGGCAGGATATAACATACTAACAGATATACCAGGCAGGATACAACATACTAACAGATATACCAGGCAGGATATAGCATACTAACAGATATACCAGGCAGGATATAGCATACTAACAGATATACCAGCCAGGATACAGCATACTAACAGATACCAGGCAGGATACAGCATACTAACAGATATACCAGGCAGGATATAACATACTAACAGATATACCAGGCAGGATACAGCATACTAACAGATATACCAGGCAGGATACAACATACTAACAGATATACCAGGCAGGATACAACATACTAACAGATATACCAGGCAGGATATAGCATACTAACAGATATACCAGGCAGGATATAGCATACTAACAGATATACCAGGCAGGATACAGCATACTAACAGATATACCAGGCAGGATATAGCATACTAACAGATATACCAGGCAGGATACAGCATACTAAAAGATATACCAGGCAGGATATAACATACTAACAGATATACCAGGCAGGATACAGCATACTAACAGATATACCAGGCAGGATACAACATACTAACAGATATACCAGGCAGGATACAACATACTAACAGATATACCAGGCAGGATATAGCATACTAACAGATATACCAGGCAGGATATAGCATACTAACAGATATACCAGGCAGGATACAGCATACTAACAGATATACCAGGCAGGATATAGCATACTAACAGATATACCAGGCAGGATACAGCATACTAAAAGATATACCAGGCAGGATATAACATACTAACAGATATACCAGGCAGGATATAGCATACTAACAGATATACCAGGCAGGATATAGTATACTAACAGATATACCAGGCAGGATACAGTATACTAACAGATATATCAGGCAGGATATAGTATACTAACAGATATACCAGGCAGGATATAGCATACTAACAGATATACCAGGCAGGATATAGTATACTAACAGATATACCAGGCAGGATACAGTATACTAACAGATATATCAGGCAGGATATAGTATACTAACAGATATACCAGGCAGGATATAGCATACTAACAGATATACCAGGCAGGATATAGCATATTAACAGATCCTCAGTCCCGTAAAGCAAAGTCTGCAAAAAATGATGCCGGGGCCGCAAGCATCGCGGCCGTAAAGAGAACCCGAAGACATCAAGTCAAACCGACCTAACATGCATTCCGGTCTTCAACCTCTCTGCGTGGATCCTGTCTGAGCCGCAATTAAAGGTACTTTCTAAAGGATTATCTTTTTCTCCATCATGCTCTTTCGATTTCTACAGAACCATGTTGGATGTTAATCGTTTTGTCCGCTCCATTACGGTGCGAAAACATTTTGCCAAGATTCAGGATCAGAGATCCACTCAGGAACTTGTGCTGGACTTGGGGAGGGAGGGGGAGGCGGGAGGTAGTGGGAATCTGGGCACGGGTGACTATGATTTTTCTGATTACTTTTTTGATTCGAATACAGCATTCATATCTGTACCAATTGTCGATCATGATGTTTCCCTCATAGCACCCCAGCATCCCACTCATGGGGGTGTATCCGACAGAGTGGAGGGATTCTCTTTCCGGGACCTCTCCACTCTCTCGGAATTACAACAATTGACCACATCCAGAAAACATATAGAACCTTCCTTCCCTACCCCCAACCCCGAATTTTATCCCATCATGTCCCGCACACCTGTATTGGAACAGTTTCAGAACTTAGTGGAAAGGGATTTATACAAATTATCTCAAAATGTCACAATAATGAAACATAATTTAACAAAAGGTGAAAAAGTGGCCCTGAAAGAATTGTCTGAAACCAGAGATATAGTGATTCGTGGAGCGGACAAAGGTGGAGGGGTTGTGGTATTGGATTCTAAATTATATAGAAAACTTAATATGGATATTTTGTCGGATATAAATACATACAGAATATTAAAAATGAATCCAACACCACAATTCAAATTGGTATTATACAATCTGGTAGATTTGGGAGTAAAAGATGGCCATTTCACGTCTAAGGAGGCAGATTATATTAAAATAACTAATCCCGTCATGGCAATTTTTCATTCGCTCCCTAAAATCCATAAGAACACATTTCCTCCCCAGATGCGTCCTATTGTAGCGGGGATTGGCTCTCTCAATGAGAGACTCTGTGAGTGGGTCGATTCTAGACTTCAGCCGTTGGTCCCTCTCATCCCGGGTTTCCTCCAAGACACCAGGGATGTCCTGGTTGCCATGGACAACATCCGGTGGGAACCCGGGATGAGATGGATAACAGCTGACGTCACCGCTCTATATTCCGTGATTCCCCACAAGGAGGCACTGATTGCCCTGAGATGGTTTTTGTCCATTTATGCCCCATACTCCGGTGACCTGCAGAATTTCATTATTTTGGTGGTGGAATATTTACTTACCCACAATTTTTTTATGTTTGATGGAGATTATTTTCTGCAGATCACCGGAGCATCTATGGGTGCTAAATTCTCGCCTTCATTGGCAAACATATACATGTGTTGGTGGGAAAGAAATTTTCTTTTCTCACATGACAATCCATTTGGGGAGCACATCCTGTGGTATGGTCGGTATATAGACGACCTCCTGTTTATCGGGGGGTCGTCTATGCCGACCATGCAGCAGTTTGGCCTGTACCTCAATCAGAATCCTTGTAACCTCAGATTCACACTTCATAGTGAGGAACATGAGGTTAGTTTTTTGGATCTGACATTGAGGGGTGATCCTTTGAACTATAGGGTCACCACTTCTACATACCGTAAAGAATTGGCTACCAATTCGATTCTGCAGGCAGCATCGTGCCACCCACCACATGTGGTCAAGAATCTCCCGGTA
The DNA here is from genome assembly GCF_029499605.1 of Hyla sarda. Taxonomy (NCBI): domain Eukaryota; kingdom Metazoa; phylum Chordata; class Amphibia; order Anura; family Hylidae; genus Hyla; species Hyla sarda. The sequence goes on from NC_079189.1 coordinate 614,105,298, forward strand.
GGAGAAATGATTAGAGCCAGGAGGAATAACTCCACATTGGAGCTGTTTGAAAAGGAAGCGGAAGATATATCAGTGAGGCTGAGTCAAAGAGGTTATCAGACTTGGTCATTGAACCGAGCCAAGGACATTGCTAGGAGAAAAAATAGGTCTGACTTGGTATATGGCATTAAAAAGCCCTTATCCCAAGTTCCTAAAAATAATAGTGAAGCAAAACCCCTTGTTTTTTCCACAAATTATAGCCAAGATTTCAAACCAATATGTAAAATAATTGAGAAATATTTACCAATGGTAGCTAATGATAGCCAATATATAAAAATTTTTGAACATGGGTATAAATTTGTGTCACGGAGGGCCAAAACCATTGGCCAATGTGTTTCCCCGAGCTTGTTCATTTCTGGTGAGATTAAGAAACCAACCTGGCTGAATACCAAGGGCAATTTCAAATGTGGACATCTAAAGTGTATTTGTTGTAAAATCATGAAGAATTCCAAAACCTTTATGTCCACAGTAACTGGAGAAACATTTGGTATGTCAGAATACATTAATTGCAACACGAGTCATGTGGTTTATTTAATGACATGTAACATCTGCCAATTACAGTATGTGGGGTGCACCTCCAATCCTTTGAAGGCTAGGACCAGAAAACACCTGTCGGACATCCCCCATTTCCAGACCCGACATCTTTCCATGGTTAGTAAGCATTTTGCCGAAAAGCATGAGGGTGATTTTTCTGGTCTCAGCCTTCAGGGGATTGAGAGGGTCACCAATAATATTAGAGGAGGCAATATCAAGCAAAAATTATTGGATAGAGAAGTCTTCTGGATCATCAAACTTCAAACTAGGTGTCCCCTTGGCTTAAACTTGAGACAAGATGCCATTCTCCATTACTGATTTGCTGTTGTTCGTGTATAAAACTAGATATTTTTGGTTTTCCTTGGAGTTTGGGGGGAATTTCATTTTTATATATAAATAAATTCTTTTTCCCACAATCATTTCCCGCACATATGACAATTGATAATTAATAGCATATATATAACTGAGTATTAAACAATATTTATATCACATGTGGGGATATGTTTGAGACAATTCTATTGTTCCATATTAGTCCGTATATCCATTTGCGATCCTACTATATAATTGGAATATAAAAAACATAAAAAAGAAACAAAATTTTTTTTAAATTATGTTTTTCATGTCCTATGGTAGTATATACAGCCATATAGGTTACTTGAATTCATTTAGATTCATATGATATTATATAGGGTAATTTTTATATAGATTTTTCTACTTTGGAAATTCTCCCTTTTTTCCTTTTCCATTTTGGGATCGCACATGTATATATGTTATCTGACATTTTGTAATTTGTTCTTGTATTTTTAGTACTAACGTATGTCTTTTTCTACATCATTGCTTGTAATTCAAGCGTTTTTATATGTTGACTATTGTTCACATTATATGTGCGTTTTTTACTATATGTACTATACTTGCTGGATGGAGGTGAATAATGGGTTAAGCCCTGTGAATACTCCCATCAGGGCGGACCCAACTTTTTCACCCCCATATAAGCAAGCCATTTGCACTATTGTTTTGTATGACTAAGGCTGCTGAGTGCAGCTGAAACGCGTCACCTTGTCATCACCCACAGTTACCGCTGAATAAATATTGCATTGCTTGACATCCTGCTCTGGACAATTCCATTTCTTTCTACTATTATATGGACTGAGGTCCGGTCCGGTCCGTGAGCGGGAGGGGCGATCGAGTGAGCTGTGCCGCACCTGTTGTACCTATCATATTAACAGATATACCAGGCAGGATACAGCATACTAACAGATATACCAGGCAGGATACAGCATACTAACAGATATACCAGGCAGGATACAGCATACTAACAGATATACCAGGCAGGATACAGCATACTAACAGATATACCAGGCAGGATACAACATACTAACAGATATACCAGGCAGGATACAGCATACTAACAGATATACCAGGCAGGATATAGCATACTAACAGATATACCAGGCAGGATACAGCATACTTACAGATATACCAGGCAGGATATAACATATTAACAGATATACCAGGCAGGATACAGCATACTAACAGATATACCAGGCAGGATATAACATATTAACAGATATACCAGGCAGGATACAGCATACTAACAGATATACCAGGCAGGATACAGCATACTAACAGATATACCAGGCAGGATACAGCATACTAACAGATATACCAGGCAGGATACAGCATACTAACAGATATACCAGGCAGGATACAGCATACTAACAGATATACCAGGCAGGATACAGCATACTAACAGATATACCAGGCAGGATACAGCATACTAACAGATATACCAGGCAGGATACAGCATGCTAACAGATATACCAGGCAGGATACAGCATACTAACAGATATACCAGGCAGGATACAGCATACTAACAGATATACCAGGCAGGATACAGCATACTAACAGATATACCAGGCAGGATACAGTATACTAACAGATATACCAGGCAGGATATAGCATATTAACAGATATATCAGGCAGGATACAGCATACTAACAGATATACCAGGCAGGATACAGTATACTAACAGATATACCAGGCAGGATACAGCATACTAACAGGTATACCAGGCAGGATACAGCATACTAACAGATATACCAGGCAGGATACAGTATACTAACAGATATACCAGGCAGGATACAGCATGCTAACAGATATACCAGGCAGGATACAGCATACTAACAGATCTATAGGTCAATAGTCATTCTGTACACACACTCTCATAAATTGCTCCATGCATACGATCTTTTATATAAATGTACAAGCTCTTACTTTATTCGTGGTTTACGACACGGCCCTCCTGCTCATAGGGAGTACGTGTCATGTGTTTCTCACTGTACATTTATATTGTACATATTCTCGTAGGATTTATACTGTACTCATGCTCCTAGGATTATACTGTACATACGCTCGTAGAAATTATACTGTACTCACGCTCGTAGGAATTATACTGTACACACGCACGCAGGATTTATACTGTACACACGCTCGTAGTATTTATACTGTACACACGCTCGTAGGATTCATACTGTACACACGCTCATAGGATTCATACTGTACATACACTCGAAGGATTCATACTGTACATATGCTCATAGGATTTATACTGTACACACGCTCATAGGATTTATACTGTACACACGCTCATAGGATTCATACTGTACACACGCTCGTAGGATTCATACTGCACATACGCTCGTAGGAGTTATACTGTACATACAAGCAGTGATTCTATGTACACGCTCCTATAATTGGTGCTATGCAGACGGTCATATAGTTGTTCTGCGCACGCAGTCCTATAATTTATTCTATGCATACAGTCATATAGTTGTTCTGTGCACATGTTCTTATAATTATTCACGCATACAATCATATAGTTTTTCTATGTACACGCTCCTATAATTTATTGTACAATCATATAGTTGTTCTGTGCACACGTTCCCATAATTATCCTACGCATACAGTCATATAGTTGTTCCATGCACACGCTTCGATAATCATCCTACGCATACAATCATGTAGTTATTCGGTGCAACACTCCTATAATTATTCCACGCATATGGTCATTTAGTTGTTGTGTGCACACGCTCCTATAATTGTCACGCTCCTACAATATGTTCTATGCATACGGTCACATTCTACATATATGCACTTTATTTATTTGTGTTTCGACATGGCCCTCCTGTAGATAGGAGGGGCAGGTCATGTGTTTATCATTGCTTGTGCACTTATAGCCTTTGTGCAGTAGCAGTGTTGTTGCATGGCATGCTGGTAGTATTTCACGTGTAATCCTAGTATTCATAATGTGCATCTGCTCGTAGCGAGTATACCATATACATACGGTCATAGCATCTGTGCTGTGCAGTCGGTACACACGCACGTAGTGTTATACCATACATACGCTCGTAGTATTATACTGTGTACATGCTCATAGCTTTTATACTGTACATGCATTGGTAGTATTTATGCTGGACACAAGCTCTTGGCTTGATGATGTTTGCACGTTCGTAGCATTTATAACACGCATGATAGTACAGCATAAAGAATATGATGTGCATGAGTACGTGATCATAAAATTTACTTCATGCGTGCATAGTTTGTTCTGTGCCTACGTTTAGCAAGTTTGTCTTGTGCGGACGCGCATATAGTTTTAGGGTAGTGCATACGCTCATATATCTTGTTCGGAGCATTTGCGGATATAGTTTTATTCTCTGCATATAGTTCATTCATGCACACATGCATATAGTTTGTTTCGTGTTCACGCTCACAGATGTGTTGGACACACGCTCAGGTACTTTGTCCATTGCATACAGCATGTAATTTGTTCAGGGCAGACGCTCACATAGTTATTAGAGGCTTACACTCATATAGTTTCTTTACACATACGAGCATCATTTGTTTGTTCCCGGCACGTTCACATTGTTCACATGTGCATACAGTTTATTCTGTGTATACGGTCATAAAGGTATTCTGTGCATACAGAGTTTGTTTGCGTCATATGCACACTTACTTAGTTCTAGGCATAAGCACTTGGTCCGGATTTACGCTCATATTGTTGTCAGGTCCACATGCTTATATAGTCCTGTGCTTACACTTACTTAGTCTGTTCCATGTCTATGCTCAGGTAATTGGTCCCGTGCTTTTAGTCATAGTCAATCTGGCTATACGCTCACATAATTTTTCCATGCGTATGCTAGTTAGTCATAGTTTGTTCTGGGCATACGCGTGTGTAGTTTGTTTTGTGAGTCTACTCATATAAGTTGTATGCTTACACTCACTGAGTCTGTTCTGCACTTATGCTTATATTGTTTGGTCCATTCATACAGTCTTTGTTCGGTTTGCCATACGCGCATAGTTTGTGCTGTGCATTTGCTCATAGTTTATTCCGGCCACAAGCGCATATAAGTTGTTCCGGTCATACACTCTTTTAGTTTATTCAGGTCACATTACACTATCATATACTTATTCAGACCACTCCATCATTCAGTTGGTCCGGTGCATATGCCCACATAGTTTGTGCTGTACATAGCCACATAGTTTGTTTAGTATGTACATTTATATAGTGTATTCTGGCAATTCCTTCAGATTGTGAGGTCAGTGCATTCAGTCTTAGTTTCTCCTAGGTATACGCGTTGACAGTGTGCTCTGACCACACGTTCTGACAGCTTGGTTTGTTAGAATTAGTGTTTCATAGATATGGTGCAGTGGGGTAGACAGCGTTTGTAGGAATTCATGTATAGTGTCACGCATCAGGGCGTCATGCAATCATACAGTTTGTACTGGGCATGCGTGTTACGGGGCATGTGTTGATACAGTTTGATCAGTGCATGCGCTCGTTCACGCAGTCCATTCTAGCCTCACGTTCATATAGTTTGGGCGGTACAGGCTCTCATATAGTTTGGTCGTTGTGTCTAGGAGTTATGCTAGGCATATGCTTACAGCATTCATACTCAGTACATGTCCATATGTTCCTTTGGTACATACGTTACCTTGGTTGAGGCCTTCAATTTCTGATTGACCAGTCACGTCTACAGGTCGGTCCGGATACAACCTGACACGACTTCAGGTTGGGGAAATGTCATTACATACGTTGTGCTTAGTCAGCAGTTAGGTTAGGCACAGGTATATAGCTTTATTTCCAAAAAACAAAAAAAGATTGCGTATATAGGCCAATTCATTGTTACGAACTGTCTCTGCTTCAAGTTGGTTTCCATTTTCGGCCAGACCTGTCACGTCCACAAGTCGGTTCAGTCACTACCTGACACGACTTCAGGTTGACGACAATGTCATTTTATGTTTGTGCCTGTTTATTTAGTATTTGGGATGTGCATACAGGGATATAGCTTGGTTCTGCTGAGGTTTTGTCTGTCTCGGCTTGAGGTTGTCGATGATATTGGTTATATATTGTTTGATAAGTGTTTTCATTGCCTGTCACGTCCACAAGTCGGTTATAGTTACAACCTAACACGGCTTTAGGTTGACGACTAGGTAGTTATCTGTGTTTACATGTTTAGCACTTGGGATTGCGCATACGGGCATGGTTTGTTCTGTTTGGATACCATTTCATTCCTACTTGCATTTGTTGGGTTTTTGGCCACTATTCGCTGCATTTAGCTCATACTATCAAGGCATGTCTGTCAGGCTGCCAGTATCATGTCGTGTTGTCTTGCCTGACAGATCGTCTTTGGATACGTCTCATGCCAGCAACGCGGTTCCGAAGAGCGTTCAAAGAAGGAAGTCAGCGGGCCCTCTGGCCATCAGGCCTTGACAGCTGGCATGGTTAAAGGGTTAGCAGATGCCACATCACTCCCGATTTGGATATCAGGTTAGCTTAACAAAGGCCGCTCTTTTATCAGGTGATTATGGTTTTCTAGGGTCTGGGGAATTCAAAGACAGGAGCATGGTCAAAATTTCATCAGGTTTGTGGGGATACAGATAATCATGCTTTGAAATTGTATAGCAGCATAATTTTAGTGTGAGGATGGCCTGGACCAGCTCACCCTCCCACCGGAATGCGGACGGTCCCTGCAGTGAAGTTGGACGGCCCTGCTCCCCCTCCCTGGACGGTCCCTGCAGCTACTAGAGCAGCAACTGGGGAGGTGAGAAGAAAACGAAAGGGGGGTCTGGATGATGACAGGGGGGATATTGACAGGGTGTCATATGGACAGGGGGGGTCAGGATGATTATAGGGGTGGGGGGGAGGATGATGTATTTCCCACCCTAGGCTTATACTCGAGTCAATAAATTTTCCTAGGTTTTTGGGGTGAAATTAGGGGCCTCAGCTTATATTCGGAACGGCTAATACTCGAGTATATACGGTATATAAAAAATATACTATATATATATATATATATATATATATATATATACATATACATACACACACACACACACACACACACACACACATTTATATATATATATATATATATATATATACACACACACACACACACACACAAAGATAAAAAAATTGTGTGTAAATAGATGATAAAATTATAAATGGGGAAATTACGTATGCATTAAATACAATGTGAAAATACAGCACGAATTAGATATAAAGAGATGTTATGATATAACATGTTGTGACGGTCATGATTACTGATGGAAGTAATAATGCATGGATAAAAGAGAAGGAATGCTTTAGGAGGATGTGAAGTATGCAGGAACTTAATATAAAAAATGGCTTAGAAATATAACAGTTCGGTTGGTATAAAAAAAAAAACGAAACAATTCCACATGTTAGTTAAAAATGACATTCAATCATCTCATTGAGACCGTGTGGTGAGAGTGTGCGCAGGGTATGTATCCAGAAATTCTCTCTCCCAAAGCAACATCCTGAAAGCTTGTTTCAAGGGCAAGGGCTATCCAGCCACCCTGGTGCATTCTTCCTTCAATAAGGCACTGATCCTCTCACAAAAGGACTTTCTGGCCCCTAAACCCGACTTCCAATCTCCTGCAAAAGACTGGTCCACTAACTTCATAACCTCCTTTAGCAGAGAGCATGGTGACATCAGGAAGGTGCTCACCAAACACTGGGACATCCCATTAAAAGACCCTCACTTCTCTGCCATCCTCCCCTCTAAACCAGCCCTTACATTCCGTAAGGGACGCACCATTCGGAACTTGGCTGCCCCTAGCATTGGAATGTCACTTGAAGCGTTATAGCAACTATTCACCAGTTTTACAGCAATTTATTTTGGATGTAACTGGTTTTCTTTCGACACACAACTTTTTTTCTTTTGATGGATCTTTCCTCCTACAGGTATGTGGTTGTCCAATGGGGGCCAAATTTGCCCTCATTGGGAAACCTATACATGACCTGGTGGGAGGAAAGATCCATCTACACTCCTGACAATCTTTTCCTCCTCCCCATCACCTGGTATGGTTGCTATATAGATGACATACTGGTGGTGTGGCGGGGGCCCCTGGATAAACACATCATGTCTCAATTTGAACAGTATCTTAATACCAATCATGATAATTTACAGTTCACTTTGAGTTACAGTAAATATGATATGTTTTTTTTTTTTTAGATATACAGTGGTCCCTCAACTTACAATATTAATTGGTTCCAGGACGACCATTGTATGTTGAGACCATAACGATATGGAATCCTGGAAATTGGTTCTGAAGCCCCCAAAATAGCTTCCAAAAATAGGAAAAAAGTGAGGATTAAAGAAAAATAAGTAGATAACTAATATAGATAAAGCAAATCCTTCCGTATAAAAGTAATAGAGATCTGCTGGGAGCTGTAACTCTTTTTATTATAAAAATGAAAAACAAATCTGATACAAAACATAAAACAAAAAACAAGCTTAACCAGCTATAACAAACATAACATAAATAAAATTACAAAAACAAAATCTGCCTAACTGGCCAGCCCAAATTTACTAAAATATACTTTTACTTTTTTCACATACCAAAAAACTAAATATCACACTCAAACACGCATTCCAAAAAGAACATAAAAATAGCCCAACTTGGCTTATAAAAATATATAAAACATAAAATAAGCACGACTTGGCTATAAAACAAAAGAAAAGGAACATAAAGGTAGCACAACTTGGCTGTAACTCAAAAATGACCCTTACCCAGGGGAAAAAAAAAAAAAAAAAAAAAAAAAAAAAAAAAAAATTTCAGCACAACTTGCTAATAAATAACACTCTGCCTCACAGCCAGAGATCCACCGGTGAAAGAAGGGCAGGGAAAAGCAGCGCGGAGACGCGGCCGGAGAGAGGGCCCAAAGAGCCCAGCCCCACGCACCGCCCCCGCACGGCCGCAAGGCCCGCGAAGCACGCCCAGCACGGCAAGGAGCCGAGGACGGCCAGAGAGGATCCGCGTGCGGCCCAGAAACCGGCGAGAGCCGGACCCAAAAAGAGCAAGCCACAACCGAAGAAAAGGACAACACCGCCGAAAAGCGAGACCGCGAAGCCGGAGGCGAGGAGAACAGAGACACCGGAGGGGAGCAGCCCCCCCAAGGAGGAAAAAATAAAATATAAAATTTTATACACAAACATGTATACATGCATATACGCAAGCATACACATACATATACATACATATATATACACACATATATATATATATATATACATACACATGTATATACACATAAACGCACACATATACATACACATAAACACATATGACACGACTTAACTACTGGCCCGACTGCACAATACACTATAAAATATAAAACAATATAAATACAAAACCCAATATATACAAAACACAATATATACAAAACTTACTGAAAATACACAAAAATATACTACAGAAAACAACGGAAAACACCTACACTAAAACTGTCCCCTCACCCACACCACCCCTCCTGTACATGGGTCAGAGTCCATACCGTCCATACAGTTCTCAAAGTCCAGTCCTTAACTGACCCATGTCAGGACCCCAAAACACCACAAAACCACCACCCACAAATACACCCTCCCCACCTAACACTCCTCCCAACCAACTTATATACAAACTTATACATTCTGAACCACCACCCCCTTTAGGCCCAAGTTTGGTTGCCTGTAAGCCCTTCATACCATGTAAATTGAAAACAAAACAAAAAGCTAATGTGCACATGCATCAGCCCACCACCAGGGAGAAGGATGGCAGACCTGATACATAAATCATTTTATACTCTTTCCCTAACTCCCCCTACAATTCTCCCTAATTCTATCCCTACAATAAATCTGACCCTGCCCTCACCCTATCTCTACCCCTATAACACTGCCCCTAACCAAAAATAAAAGGTACTCTACCCAAAAGGTTTAGTACCTAGGGCACGTGAAATGAGAAACCTCTCCACAGGAGAGATGCCCTACTGGTACCAAGACTGCCATACTCCAAAGACCTGATCTTCCCGAGGTCACCGGTGATGTTCCTACAGACCTCCACCTCGGAGAGGATTTTCTGTTGGGTCGACACTAAGCACCGTGCGTTCCACGTGTAGTACCTAACCACTAAACTGACTAAGAATAAAGTGCCCCGATCTCGGCCACCCAGGTTCCTGAATGCCCCATAAGCCCACTCCGGATAGGCAAGGCCGGCAAGTTGACTCCAGCCGATGGAAGCGCCCACCCTGTTGTAGACCCCTATGTTAAAGGGACAATGAAGCAGGAAGTGGTCCATGCTTTCCAGCGTGTCCCCGCACTCTTCTCGGGGACATCCCCGGTCATCAGAGTTCCTGTACTTCAGGTTGTCCTTTACACATAGCTTCCCCTGAAAGCAGCGCCAGGCCAAGTCCCAAAACTTCTGGGGGATCCTTTTCATGTTTAAAAGATACAACCCCTCCCTCAGATCCCGACCTGGGCAGTCCCTGAGCGCCAGAGGCTTCTGGAAATGGGTCAACAGAACCCGTTTGTCAAGGAACTGCCTCAACTGGGTCCTGATCTCCCACACTCCCAGACCCCACCGACGTATCGCCTTCAGAGTCGGGGTAGCGTAAGCCGGAAGATATCCATGGGGTGTACGGAGATCCTTCACTTGCCCTCCTGTCTCCCATTCCTGGAAGAAAGGCCGAAACCACTCCTTGCAGGAGAGTACCCACGGAGGAGCCCTCTCTTTCCAGAGGTTAGCAATGTTGGCTTTCAAGAAGGTGTTCGTTAAGAACACCACGGGGTTTACCATAGATAAACCCCCTAGTCTCCTCGTGCGGTACGTAACCTCCCTCTTGACTAGGTTCAACCTGCTCCCCCATAACAGTTGGAAAAACAGGCTGTAGACCCTAGTGTAGTAAGCCTCTGGTAAGATACATACACTGCCCAGATAGATAAACAAGGGGAGCAGGTACGATTTGATCAGGTGTACCCTTTCCCTGAGGGTCATAGACCAACCCTTCCACTGGTTCACCCTCTGAGTGGCATCCTGGAGCTTACCGTCCCAGTTTTTGGTGGGATAATCATCCTGGCCGAATGTGATGCCCAGAATTTTTGCTGACTCTTGGAGCCCTGGAAGGGTGTCAGGGAGATCAAACGTGGGATCTCCCCCTCCCAGCCAGAGACTTTCACACTTATCCCGGTTGATCTTGGACCCGGATGCCTCCGAGTAGCGGTCCACCTCTGACATCACCACATCGACCTCCTCCCGTGAGGAGACGAAAATAGTGACATCATCAGCGTACGCCACTACTCTCTGGGCGACATCCGGCTCCGCCAGAGTCATCCCGACTCCCGCCAACGGCCCACAATCTACCCTCCGGACGAAGGGATCGATTGCGAACACGTATAACAGCGGGCTCAAAGGACAACCCTGACGGACTCCGGACCCCACCTCAAAAGAGCGGCCAGACCAACCGTTCACCAGCGGGAAACTCTCTGCCCCTGCATATAAGGTGACAAGCCAATTCACAAAAGTACTCGGTAAGCCATATCTCAGGAGGACGGACCAGAGGTACTCGTGGTTCACCCGATCAAATGCTTTGGCCTGATCCAAGGACAGCATGTACCCCTTCCAGAGACCCGCACTACTCCGCTCCACTGCCTCCCTGACACTGAGGACAGCACTTAAGGTGCTTCGGCCCGGAACAGAGCAGTGCTGAGCTCCCGAAAGGAGCCGGGGTGCAAATTTCACCAACCGATTAAACAGTATCTTGGCCAGAAGCTTCCTGTCCGTATTGAGAAGAGCTATGGGCCTCCAATTCTCAATCCGGCTAGGATCTTTACCCTTTGACAGAAGAATCAGGGCTGACCTCCTCATTGACTTTGGTAGAGTGCCCGAGGAGAGACACTCATTGAATACCTCAGTCAAGAGGGGAGCTAAAGTATCCTTAAAGGTCCTGTACCACTCGGATGTTAAGCCATCCGGACCTGGCGACTTCTTGGGGGCGAGCCCCTCGATCGCCAGTCTCACTTCCTCTTCCCTGATTTCTTCTGCCAAAACATCAAGAGAGGGGTCTACCCCTGGCTCAGGAATAGTTTCAGCCAGGAAAGCCGACATCCCGTCTCGATCTAGATCCTTCCTTCCCAAGAGGTGCGAGTAGAAGGATCTGACGACCTCCAGGATCCCTGATCTGGACCGATTCAGAGATCCCGTACTATCAATCAGTCCTGAGACCACTTTACTACTCACTGACATCTTACAGTTCTTGTAAGGGTCGGGCGAGCGGTACCTCCCGTAATCCCTCTCAAAAACCAAAGATGCGTGCCTATCGTACTGACACCCCATCAGCAAGGATTTCACTCTGGAGATATCCTCTCGGCTACCTCCAGTCGAGACAAGGAGCTCGAGTTTCCTCCTCAGACCCCGATACAGGCGGTACCTATTCAGGGACCTGAGGCTCGAGAGCTGGCGGAAGAACCCCGCAACCCGCTTCTTGAATATCTCCCACCACTCTGACTTACTACTACAAAAGTCAAGTAAAGGTACCTGACTCTGAAGAAAGTCCTCAAAGGACTGTCTTATCTCCGCTTCCTCCAGGAGGGACGAATTCAGCTTCCAATAACCTTTACCCATCCGGGGGGTCTCTGAAACATTCAAGGAAAACAAAATCATACAGTGATCGGAGAATTCCACCTCAACCACGGACACTGCGGAAGAGACAGCTTCCTCCTTTAAATAAAACCTGTCTATCCTAGACCTGCAGCTACCTCGATGATAGGTGAAACCCACGTGGCCTGAGGGGCTCCGGATGTGGGCGTCCTCTAGGCGAGCTTCCCTAACTATATTATTGAGGGCCACGCTATCGTAAGCCAGCGGACCATTGGAACCTCTCCTATCTTGGGACCTCGTGACATTATTGAAGTCCCCTCCAAAAATCACTTGCCGGCTAGTAAAAAGGAAGGGCTTAATCCTCATAAAGAGATCTTTGCGGCCCCACTTGGTTTGTGGGGCGTAGATGTTAATGAGCCGGAGCTCTTGCCCCTTCATGAGGACATCTAAGATCAGGCACCTCCCCATTTCTAACTCAATAACCCGTCGGCATTCAACCGGAGCGGTAAAAAGGACCGCCACCCCACTATACGGCTCAGCCGCAAGAGACCAGTGGGAGGGACCGCGCCTCCACTCTCTTCTGGCTTTTACCAGGGAGGCTAGATCTGACAACCTGGTCTCTTGCAGATACAAAATGTCGGCTTCAACACGGCCGAGAAAATCAAAGGCTGCGAATCTAGCCGTATCAGACTTTATGCTGGCACAGTTAATGGATGCCAGCGTCAATGGGGTGAGTGCCGCCATCATGGGTGATTAAGTTAGATGGCCTCACCTTTATTTCTTCTTCCCCTTCTTCTTCGTGCCCTCATCCCCAGAAGAAGAAGAAAGGGCAGGACCGCTTTTACCCCTTTTTTTGGACTCACTCTGGTCCATATGGTCCCCGTCTCCGTCCGACCCCGGTCTAGCCCTGCCCTCTGAGGAAGGTGCCTCAACAGGACAGGGCCCAGTTCCCCCCAGAGGCTCTCTCTCCCTAGGCACCTCGCCCTCACCTTCCCCCTCCAAGGAGGGGGAGGAGATGGTATCAAGGACGAGGTACCGGTTTGACAGGTCAACCAGAGGGGGGGCAGTCAGGCTTCCGCTTTGGACCCGGCCCGCAGTACGAGGGAGAGAGGGCTTGGACCTCTTCTTTCTCCCTTTCCTTTTGCCCTTGTCTTTCTTTTTGGCCTTCTCTACACTCTCCTCATCCACACTTTCATAGTGGGAGGAATCGGAAGAGTCGGCCATATTGCCTTCCTCTTCGCCCAGTCTCCTGACCTCCTCATCCAGCACGTCCTCCTCCAGGGCTTCAGTCATTTCAGGGCCAGCTTCAGGAGCAGGGGCCGGAGCTACCCCCGTCACTTGGGCACTCTCCTGCTCCCTACTCCTCCTCCGATTTTCCTCCCGCCTTAGTTTGGCGGGGCCCTTCTTCCTCACTAGCCCTGGTGCGCCCCCATCCCTGCTCGTACCCTCTCCAGCCGAGGCAACTTCACAGCTCTCCCCAGCCGGAGCGGCCGCCGCACGGGCGAAGGCGCTAGGACAACGGCTGAAAGGGTGCCCGAGGACACCACACAGATGGCAGCGGATCTGCCTACAGGATGCGGCCAGATGACCCACCCCACCACACAAAGCACAGACCTGTACAGTACAGGCTGCGCTAAAATGGGTGGGGCTACCGCACCTGTGACAGACCTTAGGCTGCCCCTGGTAGAAGACCTGGATCCTGTCACGTCCAAGGAAGGCGGCTGACGGAATGTGGGCAACCGTACTCCCTGAACGCCTGAGTTTGACGGAAAACGTCCAGGCCCCGGACCAGATCCCGTGCTCATCAATGTTTTTCTTGGGCATGTCCGTCACATCCCCATACCGACCGAGCCAGGTCATGATGTCGTAACAAGAAAGTGACTCGTTACGGGTCAAAACGGTCACCTTCTTGACCGAGTTCTGACGGGAAATTGCCTTTACGGCAAAATCCCGCCAGCCGGGCTCGTTCTTCGCCACCTCGTAGTTTGACCAGAAGAGTTCGAGACCCTCTGGCCGAACGAAACTGACGTCAAACTCGGACGTACCGTAGGGGTGGATCAGGGCAAAGATGTCACTCGCCCTGAATTCCATCTGGAGGAGGAGCTCAACCACTTTAGCGCGAGGTGGGCACGCATCCTCACCCCTCCAAATCAGACGGACCACATTCCTGCGGTTATTGTCCTGCCCGGTTGTCGGGAGGGACCAGACCACCTCCCCATTCTGCTCTCGGAAAGCCCCCAAACCGTGCCTCTCTATCCAGAAAGACAGGTCGACCTCACCCCTTCCCTCTACCTGGATCGACCTGTCTCCCCTACGCAGAGCCTCCAGGAGGCGCTGTTGCAAGTAACCCCCGGGGACGGACGGAGACGGGGACCCCCCTGGACCCCCGGCAGCGACATTAGCATAGCTCCTAGGAGCAGTCACTGCCGGGGGGGCAGCCGGGCCAGACCCAGACCCAGAACCACCATTCACACCACCACTCACACCACCACTCACATCATCCTTTTTTCCATTCATACCACTACTCCCACCAACATTCACTCCACTGACACTCCTCTCATCCACAACACTACTACACTCAGCATTCTCACTCATACCCTGCCTAACTGATTCTGGGCTGGCTGGGATTTGTAGTACCGCTGGCTTAATTGCAGTCTTTTTTTCCGGCTTGGCTGCTGCTGCTGATGATGATGATGGCTCCTCCTTCTGAATGATCAATGGTGCCTCCTGAGTCTGGGGCTGCCCCACCGAGCGCACCCCAGCTCCTCCCGCGGCGCCATTGCCGGACACTCCCCCCCCTCACAGGGGAGTGCCCTGCAGTGCCCGCAGAACACACTGTACTCGGGGGACCGCCCCCCGAGCACACAGACACAACGCTCTCTGGCGCCCGGACACTCCCCCCCCTCACAGGGGAGTGCCCCGCGGCGCCAGTAGTGCCCACAGTACTCGGGGAACCGCCCCCCGAGCACACGGCAGCATAACTTGCCTCTGGCACTTGGACACGCCCCCTGCCACCCTGGGGCGGTCCTGCAGTGCCAGAGCTGCCCGGCATGAGCCCATCCTGCCCTTCCCTACCGACAGGATGGGTGGGCTTCACAACTATTGCGCCCTTAGCCGTTGCTGACGCCTTACTGTACTCCCCGTGCTGGCCCCGCTCCACCACAGGAACGGGGTCTGGCAGTTTGGGGGAGCCCGCAGCCTGAACCAGCTTTGCAGCTGGCCCAGACTGCTGGAAGGGGACAAATACATATTGTACCGTCTCCTTTGTCTTCCTTTTCTTGGACCTCTGCTTGACCACCACATCTTCACACTCCTCGTCCCCAAAGGTGAAATTTTGGAGGTGGGCTGGGGACTCCTGCATCACAATTGCCCTCAGCAGACCCCCAGCCTCACCCTCCACGTCATCCTCCTCACTCTCGCTTGGCGGAAGTGCCACCTGTCCAGCCTCAATGTAGCTGTCCTGGGTCTGGGTGTCACCTGGAGTAGCTACAACTCCCACACTTTCCTCCATCTTCTCCTCTTCACCACCATCCTCACTATCTTCGCCGCCACTACTCTCCCCATCATCCACCTCCACCTTACCTGGGGATTTCGTGGCGGCAAACCGATCGCTGTTGATCAGCTTCTCCTTGAAGAGACCGCTCCCCTCCACTATCTCCGCTCTCCTCGCCTCCAGCTTCACAATCTCGCCCTTCAGCGATGTTATCCTCTTCTTCAGTTCTGGCTTGCTCTTTCTGGATCCGGTACTCATCAGACTCTGGGTCGCACGCAGATCCTCTCTGGCCATCCTCAGCTCCCTGCCGCGCTGCTCGTACTCCGCAAACCTTGCGGCCATGCGGGAGCAGTACGTGGAACTGGACTCGCCGGGCCCACTCTCCGACCACATCTCCACACTGCTTTTCCGTGCCTTTCTTCCACCAGTGGATCTCTGGCTGGCACCCGTAGCCTGGGTAGCAGAGCCTGCATTGCTGCAGACTCTGCCCGATCTTCTCCCGGCCGGAATAATGGCTGTCGAAGTTTTCACTCCACTTCCCGCCAGCCTGGAACGGGGAGTGGAGCCACGAGGCTCCATTGCAGGAGCTTCTTCCCCAGGAATCTGCCACAAACCTGGGGAAGGCTTGTTGGAAATCTCTGCTTGCTTCTGCTCTGCTGGAAGTCTCAGGAGACACACCCGCACACACCCTGCTGGGAGCTGGAATCACTGTCTATGTAGAGGACAGGAGCTTCTTCAGGGTCCTGTACAGTACACACAGTGTCCTAAAAAAGTAACATGGAGCCGCCCCCACCTGTAGCAGCTAACCCTGGCACAGGTAAAGAGTAGTACAGAACATGTAATACCTCCCTGTACTGTAGGGGGCACTACCAGACACCAGTCAGTGCATACACTTCAGTAATACAGGTAAAGAGTACAGAACATGTAATACCTCCCTGTACTGTAGGGGGCGCTACCAGACACCAGTCAGTGCATACACTTCAGTAATACAGGTAAAGAGTAGTACAGAACATGTAATACCTCCCTGTACTGTAGGGGGCGCTACCAGACAACAGTCAGTGCATATACATTTCAGTAATACAGGTAAAGAGTACAGAACATGTAATACCTCCCTGTACTGTAGGGGGTGCTACCAGACAGACAATGCAGGCACTTCAGTAATACAGGTGTTTTACCAGTTAATGTCCATTCTGATTGGTCGGATCTTCCGGCCATTGATACGTTTCACAGATCTGGACTGTCTGTACATTGTATGTTGAGTCTGGTTTCAAGTTACAATGGTCCAGAAAAGACCCTTATATGATGAAACTATTGTATGTTGAGGCCATTGTACGTTGAGGGATTACTGTATATTTCTTTTTAGATAAGGAAACTAACAAGCTAGAAACTAAATTACATAGGAAACCCATATCAGGTAATTCTTGATTACAGGCTAACAGTAGTCACGAATATCATCCCATCCAGGACCTCCCTCTGTGAGAATTCATCAGGGCACGATGTGCCTGTTCTAACGAACATTTGTTTAATCAGGAGAGAAGTATTATCAAAGAGAGACTTCTGAATAGGGGTTATCACCATTGTACAATATCTAGAGCAGAGGCCATTGCCAGATCAGAATACCTATATCTGGGGGCAAGACTAGGCACTCGACATCACGAATCCATGCAGAGGGTTCGGCAAAAAATCCAGTGGTGTTTTCCACTGTATATTCTAACCAATTCACACAGATTAAAAATATTGTACACAATAATTGATCTATTCTGAAACAAGATTCACAGTTGTGTGAAATATTAAAATCCGGATGGCACCGTGTTGCCAAGAGAAACACTACCATTGGTAATAGAATTTCACCCAGACATTTTGTGAGAAATCCCTCAAACACAAATCAGGGCAAAAATTGGTTAACCCCTTCCCGCTATGCATACGTCCCAGCACCCGACACGTTCGCGTGATGGGACATATGCATAAGTCATAACGATCTCCGGCACTGCCGCGGGCAGCGCAGGAGATCGGTGGCAGGACCCGGCTGTCAATCACAGCCGGAGTCCGGCCACAGCTGCCGGAGCCGCAATCGCGCCAGTCCTGGCAGCAGATGCCGTGATCAATCCTGATCACGGCATCTATGGAGTTGACAGGGGGAGCGCTCTCCCCCTGTTCACCAACAGCGGTGCCGCCATACGATCGCAGGTTGCTTTTGGTTGCTATGGCAGCAGGAGGTCAGATAATGACCTCCTGTCTGCCTGCTACGGAAGCCTGTGAGATCCAGCCAGAGGCTGTAGTGTGTGCAGCTGATCGGGTCATACTATGCTGCAGTACAAATGTATTACAGCATAGTATAACCTGTAAAAAGTGTAAAAAATAAAATAAAAAGTTCTTCAATAAAAGTATGAAGTGTAAAAATAAAAAAATTAATAAAAAATGCCAATTTCCCAATCAAAAGCCCTGTATTATTACCAAAAAAGATCAAAAACACAAATGATATACATAATAGGTATTGTCACATCCATAATGATGTGTACTATAAAACTATAATGTAAATTATCCCGCACGGTGAACGCGGGGGGAAAAAAAAAAACCCGCATAATTTGCCAATTTTGGTACAAATAGCGGAATAAAAAAGATCAAAAGGTAGCAAGTATCGCAAAAATGATACCAATAAAAAGTACAGCTCATCCCGCAAAAAATAAGCCCTAACTCAATGGCGTCGGACAAAAAATTAAAAAGTTACAGTTGTTGGAAAATGAATGGCAGAAAAAGAATTTTGCTCAGAAAAGGAAAAAGAACATAGAAAGCGATACAAAATGGGTATCGCCATAATCGTACTGACCCACAGAATAGATATAACATCACTTTTACCGCACAGCGTACACCATAAAATTTTTTTAAAACGCCACAAATTTTCCAGTTTTTCACAATATTTTGAAGTTTTTCACAAAAAATGCACCACTTATATAAAGTACAATTTGTCACGAAAAAAAACTCTCAGAATCGCTCCGCTCAGAAAAAGCGTTCTAAAGTTATTACCATTCAAAGAGACACGTGTCAAATAAAAAAAAAGACTGCTCGTTGAGGTAAAAAATGGGTCCGTCCTTAAGGGGTTAAAATACAATGGTAGTGTCCCATGTGGAAGGTCTCGCTGTCCATTATGCCGGCATATGACGAAATCAGGACATGTCATTTCTGATACTAACAACTGTATTTATCTTATTAAAACTTATATATCATAAGTGAGGACCTTGAAAAAGGCTTTTGTTTTCCACACGCGTCGGGTCTGTTTTTACCACAATTTGTACCCCCCCACCCCCCCCAATCATGTTTTTATAAAGAAGAAAGAAATAAAGCTTTTGTATGTTACACATGTGGTGTCCAGAAGTGCTGAGGGTCCCGAGTGAGTGAAGCCTGTTTCTCTGTCTACCTTGTTTGCGGCAGCAATGCCCTGACAGCACCTCAACCAGTGGGGGATCAGGATTTTGTCCATGGCAGTAGGTGAGCGAACTCTTTCTTTTTTTTTTGTCAATGAACAGGTTAACTGAATGTCAGAACACTAAGGAAATCAAAAGCACTGTTCACAGTGGACTCAGAACAAGAAACACACTAGACACCCCACTTTAATCATGGAGGGACATCAATACTAAACCTAAATAGGCTCCTAACCAGCGTGCACTCTCCACCGAGTGATAAGGATACTGGCCTAGGAGGAAACAAAAATATGAAATACAAGCAAACACGGGCACAGGCACAAGACTCACTCACTCCTAGATAAACGGAATAGCACAAGGCTCAGAACAGGATTCTATCCAAGGAGATCAGGATCAAACAAGGTAATAACAGTACTGACAAAATGCACAGTGTGAATACAGACTAAGGCAACACAAAGCAGATGGTACTAAAGTACTAAAACAAAGCAGGCTAAAATCTATATATCAAACAGGACAGATAACCATGGTTAAAACTCAGGATATTTGCTCAGACAGACACAGTGAACATAATGGAAACCTGGTCAGAGTAACGGGTGTAATCACCAGCACAGAACAGATCAACCTGAAGAAGCCTTATATACCCTCCCAGTGCTGAACGGTTAACTCTTCCCAAACCAGGGAGAATAAACACAAACCTAATGTCTGAACAGGACTCACAGCAGAAAAAGGAAAAATACAGACAAACGGACATTACAATCAATATCTAGTAATAGTCCCCTATGGGTGTAAAATGAAAAATGTTTATAAAAATATAAATAGGACCCTACTGATCAAAATGGAAATCACCCCCTCCCTTCTCCCACCCAAAAAAAGTTAAATTAACATATGTGGTATCAAAAATGGTACCACATACAGCTCAGCTACATATACAGCTCTACTGTACACATACAGCTCAGCTACATGTACATTACACATATACAGCTCTACTGTGTACACATACAGCTCAGCTACATGTACATTACACATATACAGCTCTACTGTGTACACATACAGCTCAGCTACATGTACATTACACATATACAGCTCTACTGTGTACACATACAGCTCAGCTACATGCACATTACACATATACAGCTCTATTGTGTACACATACAGCTCAGCTACATGTACATTACACATACAGCTCTACTGTGTACACATACAGCACAGCTACATGTACATTACACATACAGCTCTACTGTGTACACATACAGCTCAGCTACATGCACATTACACATATACAGCTCTATTGTGTACACATACAGCTCAGCTACATGCACATTACACATATACAGCTCTACTGTGTACACATACAGCTCAGCTACATGTACATTACACATATACAGCTCTACTGTGTACACATACAGCTCAGCTACATGTACATTACACATATACAGCACTACTGTGTACACATACAGCTCAGCTACATGTACATTACACATATACAGCTCTACTGTGTACACATACAGCTCAGCTAAATGTACATTACACATATACAGCTCTACTGTGTACACATACAGCTCAGCTACATGCACATTACACATATACAGCTCTACTGTGTACACATACAGCTCAGCTACATGTACATTACACATATACAGCTCTACTGTGTACACATACAGCTCAGCTACATGTACATTACACATATACAGCTCTACTGTGTACACATACAGCTCAGCTACATGCACATTACACATATACAGCTCTACTGTGTACACATACAGCTCAGCTACATTACACATATACAGCTCTACTGTGTACACATACAGCTCAGCTACATGTACATTACACATATACAGCTCTACTGTGTACACATACAGCTCAGCTACATGTACATTACACATATACAGCTCTACTGTGTACACATACAGCTCAGCTACATGTACATTACACATATACAGCTCTACTGTGTACACATACAGCTCAGCTACATGTACATTACACATATACAGCTCTACTGTGTACACATACAGCTCAGCTACATGCACATTACACATATACAGCTCTACTGTGTACACATACAGCTCAGCTACATGTACATTACACATATACAGCTCTACTGTGTACACATACAGCTCAGCTACATGTACATTACACATATACAGCTCTACTGTGTACACATACAGCTCAGCTACATGTACATTACACATATACAGCTCTACTGTGTACACATACAGCTCAGCTACATGTACATTACACATATACAGCACTACTGTGTACACATACAGCTCAGCTACATGTACATTACACATATACAGCTCTACTGTGTACACATACAGCTCAGCTACATGTACATTACACATATACAGCTCTACTGTGTACACATACAGCTCAGCTACATGTACATTACACATATACAGCTCTACTGTGTACACATACAGCCAGCTACATGTACATTACACATATACAGCTCTACTGTGTACACATACAGCTCAGCTACATGTACATTACACATATACAGCTCTACTGTGTACACATACAGCTCAGCTACATGTACATTACACATATACAGCACTACTGTGTACACATACAGCTCAGCTACATGCACATTACACATATACAGCTCTACTGTGTACACATACAGCTCAGCTACATGTACATTACACATATACAGCTCTACTGTGTACACATACAGCTCAGCTACATGCACATTACACATATACAGCTCTATTGTGTACACATACAGCTCAGCTACATGTACATTACACATATACAGCACTACTGTGTACACATACAGCTCAGCTACATGTACATTACACATATACAGCTCTACTGTGTACACATACAGCTCAGCTACATGTACATTACACATATACAGCTCTACTGTGTACACATACAGCTCAGCTACATGTACATTACACATATACAGCTCTACTGTGTACACATACAGCTCAGCTACATGTACATTACACATATACAGCTCTACTGTGTACACATACAGCTCAGCTACATGTACATTACACATATACAGCTCTACTGTGTACACATACAGCCAGCTACATGTACATTACACATATACAGCTCTACTGTGTACACATACAGCTCAGCTACATGTACATTACACATATACAGCTCTACTGTGTACACATACAGCTCAGCTACATGCACATTACACATATACAGCTCTACTGTGTACACATACAGCTCAGCTACATGTACATTACACATATACAGCTCTACTGTGTACACATACAGCTCAGCTACATGTACATTACACATATACAGCTCTACTGTGTACACATACAGCTCAGCTACATGTACATTACATATATACAGCTCTACTGTGTACACGTACAGCTCAGCTACATGTACATTACACATATACAGCTCTACTGTGTACACATACAGCTCAGCTACATGTACATTACACATATACAGCTCTACTGTGTACACATACAGCTCAGCTACATGTACATTACACATATACAGCTCTACTGTGTACACATACAGCTCAGCTACATGCACATTACACATATATACAGCTCTACTGTGTGCACATACAGCTCAGCTACATGCACATTACACATATACAGCTCTACTGTGTACACATACAGCTCAGCTACATGTACATTACACATATACAGCTCTACTGTGTACACATACAGCTCAGCTACATGTACATTACACACATACAGCTCTACTGTGTACACATACAGCTCAGCTACATGTACATTACACATATACAGCTCTACTGTGTACACATACAGCTCAGCTACATGTACATTACACATATACAGCTCTACTGTGTACACATACAGCTCAGCTACATGTACATTACACATATACAGCTCTACTGTGTACACATACAGCTCAGCTACATGCACATTACACATACACAGCTCTACTGTGTACACATACAGCTCAGCTACATGCACATTACACACATACAGCTCTACTGTGTACACATACAGCTCAGCTACATGTACATTACACATACACAGCTCTACTGTGTACACATACAGCTCAGCTACATGCACATTACACATTACACATATACAGCTCTACTGTGTACACATACAGCTCAGCTACATGTACATTACACATATACAGCTCTACTGTGTACACATACAGCTCAGCTACATGCACATTACACATATACAGCTCTACTGTGTACACATACAGCTCAGCTACATGCACATTACACATATACAGCTCTACTGTGTACACATACAGCTCAGCTACATGTACATTACACATATACAGCTCTACTGTGTACACATACAGCTCAGCTACATGTACATTACACATATACAGCTCTACTGTGTACACATACAGCTCAGCTACATGTACATTACACATATACAGCTCTACTGTGTACACATACAGCTCAGCTACATGTACATTACACATATACAGCTCTACTGTGTACACATACAGCTCAGCTACATGTACATTACACATATACAGCTCTACTGTGTACACATACAGCTCAGCTACATGTACATTACACATATACAGCTCTACTGTGTACACATACAGCTCAGCTACATGCACATTACACACAGCTCTGCTGCAGACATATATAACACACACATACACAGCTCTGCACCACGCACATCACACACACACAGCTCTGCTGCATACACATAACTTCAGCTCATCCAGCAGCGATCACAACCAGCACAGCAGAGTCCTGCATACACTGAGCAGATGAGCCTAGAGCAGCAGCCCCTGATCATGTGACTCCTCCTCCTCCATGTGACTGATCACATGACGGTGACATCATCGCAGGTCCTGTACACGGCTCCTCTACAGATACAGGTAGGTGTGTGCGGTCGGTGTCAGATCAGGATTATTGGGGATGTTTATTATTAACCCTTAAGGACACGGTGTATATTTATTATTGATATAATTATATTTACACCCTGCACCCTCCATGTAGTGTGAGGTCAGGAGGTATAAGCAGCCGGCACTCACCAATGCTCTCCCCTCCATGTAGTGTGAGGTCAGGAGGTATAAGCAGCCGGCACTCACCAATGCTCTCCCCTCCATGTAGTGTGAGGTCAGGAGGTATAAGCAGCCGGCACTCACCAATGCTCTCCCCCTCCATGTAGTGTGAGGTCAGGAGGTATAAGCAGCCGGCACTCACCAATGCTCTCCCCTCCATGTAGTGTGAGGTCAGGAGGTATAAGCAGCCGGCACTCACCAATGCTCTCCCCTCCATGTAGTGTGAGGTCAGGAGGTATAAGCAGCCGGCACTCACCAATGCTCTCCCCTCCATGTAGTGTGAGGTCAGGAGGTATAAGCAGCCAGCACTCACCAATGCTCTCCCCCTCCATGAAGTGTGAGGTCAGGAGGTATAAGCAGCCGGCACTCACCAATGCTCTCCCCTCCATGTAGTGTGAGGAGGTATAAGCAGCCGGCACTCACCAATGCTCTCCCCTCCATGTAGTGTGAGGTCAGGAGGTATAAGCAGCCGGCACTCACCAATGCTCTTGTTACGCCTAGCGCTCCGGGTCCCCGCTCCTCCCCGGAGCGCTCACGGCGTCTTTCTCCCTGCAGCTCCCCGGTCAGTCCCGCTGACCGGGAGCGCTGCACTGTCATGGCCGTTGGGGATGCGATTCGCACAGTGGGACGCGCCCGCTCGCGAATCGCATCCCAGGTCACTTACCCGTTCCCGTCTCCTGCTGTCATGTGCTGGCGCGCGCGGCTCCGCTCTCTAGGGCGCGCGCGCGCCAGCTCCCTGAGACTTAAAGGGCCAGTGCACCAATGATTGGTGCCTGGCCCAATTAGCTTAATTGGCTCCCACCTGTTCCCTGGCTATATCTGAGCTCCTCCCTTGCACTCCCTTGCCGGATCTTGTTGCCCTTGTGCCTAGTGAAAGCGTTTTGTGTGTCTAAAGCCTGTGTACCAGAACTTCTGCTATCCACCCTGACTACGAACCTTGCCGCCTGCCCCCGACCTTCTGCTACGTCCGACCTTGCTTCTGTCTACTCCCTTGTACCTCGCCTATCTTCAGCAGTCAGAGAGGTTGAGCCGTTGCTAGTGGATACGACCTGGTCACTACCGCCGCAGCAAGACCATCCCGCTTTGCGGCGGGCTCTGGTGAAAACCAGTAGTGACTTAGAACCGGTCCACTAGCGCGGTCCTCGCCAATCCCTCTCTGGCACAGAGGATCCACTACCTGCCAGCCGGCATCGTGACAGCTCTCCCCTCCATGTAGTGTGAGGTCAGGAGGTATAAGCAGCCGGCACTCACCAATGCTCTCCCCTCCATGTAGTGTGAGGTCAGGAGGTATAAGCAGCCGGCCCTCACCAATGCTCTCCCCTCCATGTAGTGTGAGGTCAGGAGGTATAAGCAGCCGGCACTCACCAATGCTCTCCCCTCCATGTAGTGTGAGGTCAGGAGGTATAAGCAGCCGGCACTCACCAATGCTTTCCCCTCCATGTAGTGTGAGGTCAGGAGGTATAAGCAGCCGGCACTCACCAATGCTCTCCCCTCCATGTAGTGTGAGGTCAGGAGGTATAAGCAGCCGGCACTCACCAATGCTCCCCTCCATGTAGTGTGAGGTCAGGAGGTATAAGCAGCCGGCACTCACCAATGCTCTCCCCTCCATGTAGTGTGAGGTCAGGAGATATAAGCAGCCGGCACTCACCAATGCTCTCCCCTCCATGTAGTGTGAGGTCAGGAGGTATAAGCAGCCGGCACTCACCAATGCTCTCCCCTCCATGTAGTGTGAGGTCAGGAGGTATAAGCAGCCGGCACTCACCAATGCTCTCCCCTCCATGTAGTGTGAGGTCAGGAGGTATAAGCAGCCGGCCCTCACCAATGCTCTCCCCTCCATGTAGTGTGAGGTCAGGAGGTATAAGCAACCGGCACTCACCAATGCTCTCTCCTCCATGTAGTGTGAGGTCAGGAGGTATAAGCAGCCGGCACTCACCAATGCTCTCCCCTTCTCAGGCCTTGGTTGTCCTCACTGTTTCCTCCCTTCACCATCTTCTCCTGTTGATCCCCGATCTCCTAAATGACCAAGTAGTCACTGATGACCTCCGCTCCTCGCTCTCTCATTACTATGTGACCTCAGAGGAGATGTTGCGATCACACCCTATCGGTCCAGCCAAGACGCTAGAGAGAGTGTGATGGTGCAAGGGTTAAAGCCGCCAGACCTCTGGGTATCCACTACTAGTCCCAACAAGTCACCAAATTAACCCTTAGATAAACGTGTTTCCACCAGAGCTGCCTTCAGAAAGGTGAGCTCATATATTTAGAGATCAAAGACCAGAGCTGATTAATTAAACATTTAATCTGATAAAAGGTATCACAGTGCTCTATATATATATATATATATATATATATATATATAAATATAAATACAGGAACAAATGACATATACAGGTACAAAAATGTATAAAAGAGTTTTGCAAGGCAAGTTCAGAAAGCAAAAGAGGAAGTTCTTACAGCATGATGGTATAGCAGTCCATGAGAGTGAGAGCGTTGTTCTTAGGATGGTCTTGTCAGCTTGTAGCACAGCCTTGAACACCCCGAGTCTAGCATTGTTAAATATTATTTAGCTGCCTTTATGGAAGGGAGACTCCATTCCCCCCTCCACTCTGCTCCCACCAGGGGGTCTTCTCTCTTCCTGGCCCCTGTTTGATTATATGATGGGACCAGAGTGCATGACTTCAAAAAAGCCTTTGACTTCAAAGGAGATGTAAACAAACAGCCAGACCCCAATAAAATGCAATACACAAACCCACAGTCTGAATGACCTCTCACCCCTGGCTTGGATAATACATCATACAGTTATAATTATAAGCAAGAGTGTCTATAGTCCAGCTCACTCCCTCAGCCCGTCGCGCCAGGACCGGCGTGGGCAGCACCGACTGGAAACAAAGGCAAAGTGTCCAGCGCGAATGTCAGAAAGCAGGATGTTTTATTCCAATAAAAGCTACAAAGACCAGGAGAACATGACAGGGTGACGCGTTTCGGTCCTAAGACTGGACCGAAACGCGTCACCCTGTCATGTTCTCCTGGTCTTTGTAGCTTTTATTGGAATAAAACATCCTGCTTTCTGACATTCGCGCTGGACACTTTGCCTTTGTTCGTTGTTTCCAGTCGGTGCTGCCCACGCCGGTCCTAAGACTGGACAGAAAGGCGTCACCCTGTCATGTTCTCCTGGTCTTTGTAGCTTTTATTGGAATAAAACATCGTACTTTCTGACATTCGCGCTGGACACTTTACCTTTGTTAGTTATAATTATAATGCACATATAGGATTTTAATAATCAGGCCTTGGGCCTGACAGGAGACTTCACCCTGTGACCTGTGGGGGGCGCAGAAGGGTGTTACTAGGGGAGTATGGATTAAACATGGTTCACTGCTAGTGTTGAGCGAACTTGATATTGTTGGTTCGGCTCAATTCGATGCGAACCTGCAATAAAAAAGGCCACAAACATGTTGCTTGTTTGTTTGTTTTCTTGTTTTTTTTCTTCACTTTATTACATTTTTTACCATTTGCAGCACAGAAGAACACAAACCCCATTTCCCATCCATAACCCCTCCCCAAACATTTTTCTTTACACCGCTAGGAATGTATTCAAGTAGTTTTTATGTGTTTACTAGCTGAGTACCCGGTGTTGTCCTTACATCCTGTCCTCATATCCCGACCCCAGGTAGGGCTGAGTTGTGATGAAGATGTTGTAAGCTGAAAAAAACAAAAGAGTTGGGGCTTAGAGTGGGCGTGTCTTTGCAAAAGGGGGCATGGCATGTGGGGAGGGTGTGGCTTGCCATCCGGACTGAATCATTTACCAGGGGATGCAGAGCGGAGCTTGGTGAGTAAGTAACCCATATACTTGCATGAGACTTGAATCAAAAAAAACTACTGCGCAAATGGGGATGGGTAAGGGTTAATTTACCTATTCTATGTTTGTAGCTGACATATAAGTAACATGTGACCAAGTTTTATCGAAATATCATCAGACATTTGGAAGTGATGCTGGAACATACACACAAACACACATACAATTATATACATTCATGTATGTTGGCACCCCTGAAATTTTTCTAGAAAATGAAGTATTTCTCACAGGAAAGGATTACAGTAACACATATTTTTTGGCGCCCTTAACTTAATATTTGGTTGTCCACCCTTTGGAAAAAATAAGTGAAATCAGTGTCTTCCTATAACCATCAATAACCTCCTTACACCTCTCAGCCGGAATGTTGGACCACTCTTCCTTTACAAACTGCTCCAGGTCTCTCTTATTGGAAGGCGCCTTTTCCCAACAGTAATTATAAGATCTCTCCACAGGTGATCAATGGGATTTAGATCTGGACTCATTGCTGCCACTTCAGGACTCTCCAGTGCTTTGTTGTCATCCATTTCTGGGGCTTTTTGATGTATGTTTGGGGTCATTGTCCTGCTGGAAGACCCAACATCTCGGATGCAAACCCAGCTTTCTGACACTGGGCTGTACAGTGCGACCCAAAATCCATTGGTAATCCTCAGATTTCATGATGTCTTGTACACATTCAAGGCACCCAGTGGCAGAGGCAGCAAAACAACCCAAAACATCATTGACCTCCACCATATGTCACTGTAGGTACTGTGTTCTTTTCTTTGTAGGCCTCATTCCGTTTTCGGTAAACAGTAGAATGATGTGCTTTACCAAAAAGCTCTATCTTGGTCTCATCTGTCCACAAGATGTTTTCCCAGAAGGATTTTGGTTACTCAAGTTCATTTTGGCAAAATGTAGTCTTGCTTTTTTATGTCTCTGTGTCAGCAGTGGGGTCCTCCTGGGTCTCCTCCATAGTGGGGTCCTCCTGGGTCTCCTCCATAGTGGGGTCCTCCTGGGTCTCCTCCATAGTGGGGTCCTCCTGGGTCTCCTCCATAGTGGGGTCCTCCTGGGTCTCCTCCATAGTGGGGTCCTCCTGGGTCTCCTCCATAGTGGGGTCCTCCTGGGTCTCCTCCATAGTGGGGTCCTCCTGGGTCTCCTCCATAGTGGGGTCCTCCTGGGTCTCCTCCATAGTGGGGTCCTCCTGGGTCTCCTCCATAGTGGGGTCCTCCTGGGTCTCCTGCCATAACGTTTCATTTCATTTAAATGTCGACGGATAGTTCCTACTAACACTGATTCTCCCTGAGCCTGCAGAACAGCTTGAATATCTTTGGAACTTGTTTGGGGCTGCTTATCCACTATCTGGACTATCCTGCGTTGACACCTTTCAACAATTTTTCTCTTCCGTCCACTCCCAGGGAGATTATCTACAGTGCCATGGGTTGCAAACTTCTTGATAATGTTGCGCACTGTGGACAAAGACAAATCTAGATCTCTGGAGATGGACTTGTAACCTTGAGATTGTTGATATTTTTCCACAATTTTGGTTCTCAAGTCCTCAGACAGTTCTCTTCTTCTCTTTCTGTTGTCCATGCTTAGTGTGGCACACACAGACACACAATGCAAAGACTAAGTGAACTTCTCTCCTTATCTGCTTTCAGGTGTGATTTTTATATTGCCCACACCTGTTACTTGCCCCAGGTCAGTTTAAAGGAGCATCACATGCTTGAAACAATCTTATTTTTCCCCAATTTTGAATGGGTGTCAATAATTTTGTCCAGACCATTTTTGGAGTGACATTGGCCCTTACTTACTAAGAGTGTTGTGTAGGTTTTTTTGTGAGTTTTAATTCCCTACAATTTATTTTCCACGGTATTTACTAAGGTTTCCCTACATTTTCCACTTTCCCTACACTTTCCTTTTTTTTTTTTACACCTGTTCTGATCTCTAGGGTTTTCCTCAGCTCAAATCCACCCCTTTTTATGTGGAAACCTTAGTAAATATGTTGGCTTTTTGTGAAAATTTTGGGAACACGCCCCTTTTTTGAGACCACGCCCCCTTTTCCAGACAGTCACACCCCTTTTCGGGTTTTCTTAGCAAAATGGAAAGTTGGTCGGGGTTTTTTCAATTCTGGTGCAAAATCTGGCACAGACAGAATTTCTGGCGCAATGCGACAGAATCTGCCGCACAACCCGACAAAACATGTTGGGTTTGCAATAGTAAATGAGGGCCATTATGTCCAATTTGCTTTTTTTCCTCCCTTTTTTGGTTTAGTTCCAATACACACAAAGGGAATAAACATGTGTTACTGTAATCCTTTTCTGTGAGAAATACTTAATTTTCTAGAAAAATCTCAGGGGTGCCAACATTTACGCCCATGACTGTATATACATACATACAAACATACACATTTATACACACACATTGGGGGAAATTTATCCAAACCTGGCCAGAGGAAAAATTGCTGAGTTGCCCATAGCAACCAATCAGATAGCTTCTTTCACTTTTGAAAAGGCCTCTGAAAAAGGAAAGAAGCGATCTGATTGGTTGCTATGGGCAACTCAGCAACTCCTCCCCTGGACAGGTTTTGAAAAATCTCCCCCTTTTGAGATTATATATAAATATATATATATGTATATGTGTGTGTATATATATATGTGTATATATATATATATATATAGATACATGATAAGGCTGAGTTATGGTGAAATGCGGTAACTAACAGCTTCTTGAATGCGCTGGGTGATTTTTGAGTCTTATTTATATTAAAATAAAGCGGCATAAAGTATCTCTGGTGTTGTCGGTAGATGCCGACCGGTGTTAAAATTCACATGGAGGTATCGTAAGACGCATTATCTTTTTCCAAGTGTTGTAGAAATGATCCCTTTTTGAAAGTTGCAACAGGATTGGTGATGTTGTCTGAAAATAGAGAAGAACCTGACGAAAGTTTCAACATTTTTTAATTAAGTTCAAGACACTGTTTACCGTCATGATAAAAGCAATGTTTTTAATTGTGAACTTTTAAATAATCTATAAAAATGTTCCCATTTTTGGAGTAGCAACTGTTTTCCAATCTCCCGGGCAAGGAAGATGTCAAGGATGTCAAAAATAGAAAATAAAATGATTCTTTTTTTTTGAGATCATGGATTGTGTATGCGTAAGCCTGGTTAAAACTACTAGCAGCAAGGGTGATGGAGATTGTGGGTCATAGTAACCTGCATACAGCAGGAAGATGCAGACTGGTAAGAGGTGTAATATTCAGCATACAGCAGGAGGTAGAAATATTAGATTTCAATAAAACTTTGCCGGTAGAAGTAGTCAAATTCCACACAGCACGTATTTGTCTGCACATCGACAACTGCATGGAGTGGCCCACCCTCAGCACCACGTGATTGTGCACAGCGGGGACTCCTGGTAACTGTAGCCATTAACCAGTGGATAACAGGCAGTGGTGGACCAGGGAAACCTCTAGCCAGGCTTTGTGATACCCCTCCGTGTGCTGACATAGAAGCCTAATTCCTAAATTTGGACCCTGCCTGCAATGGCATCTCCAGCATAAATTTTTAGGGTGGGGCACATGGGGGGCCAGTGACGAAAGTGGGGGGGGGGGGGCAATTTTAAAACGTGTGTGGGTATGTGTGTATATATATATATATATATATATATATATCATAAATAAATACATATATATATATATATATATATATATATATATATACACACATACACACACACTGTGCAGAACATGTTTAATTTAAAAAAAAATTTAAAAAATTTAATTTAAAATCTTCATACATTCTTGTTGCACAATAATTTTTTTTCCATTTTTGCCATAGATTTTTGGGTAAAATGACTGATGTCACTACAAGGTAGAATTGGTGGCGCAAAAAATAAGCCATCATATGGATTTTTTAGGTGCAAAATTGAAAGGGTTATGATTTAAGGAGGAAAAAAACGAAAATGCAAATACGGAAAAACGCTATGTGCTTAAGGCGTTAAAACCTTTGGACACTACCATCAACTTTGATAGCGGCATCTAAAGTGTTAATGTCGGACATCAGCCTGATTGGTGATGTCTGGCATTAGCTGAGGGTTCTAGCTAATGATTTATACAACACAGTGGGAGCAGGGACTGTGCGTAGACGCCCTGCGTCCTTAGGGCTCATTTACACGGACAGATCATATTTTACGCTGCGGATCCCCCGACAATGGACCCTACAGTGCTGCCTCCATCTGTGCCTGATCATACCGCCAATCCTCCGCTACGAGCAGACACACTTTAATGTGTATACTCGCACACATCGCGGCTGCTCTCGGCCTAACTGAGAGAGCAGGAGGAGCGGCCATGATGTGTGCGAGTATACACATCAAAGCGTGTCTGCTCGTAGTGGAGGATTGCCGTTATGATCAGGTACAGATGGAGGCAGCACTGTAGGGTCCATTAAAATACACTGTGGATCCACCCCGGAATGAGCCCTTAGGGTACGTTCACACGTACAGGATCTGCTGTATATTTTCTGCTGCTGATTTTGCTACCTATTGAAGCTAATGGGTTGCAAAATCAGCTGCACAAAATATGCAGCAAAAATATGCAGCAGATCCTGTACATGTGAATGTACCCTTAAGGGGTTAATGATAAACTAGCAGTGTGTTCACGTGTTGTCCTTCCCTCCTCCAGTGTCCACAGGTCACCAACAGGTCACATTACCAGAATAATTTATGGAAAAATTGCGGCAAAATTGTGCTGCTTTACCGCGATTTATGAAAAATCGCGGTAAAACTGCGCAATTTTGCAGTGATCTTTCGCAAAAATTGTTCTGATAATGAGACCTGTGGACACTAAAGGAGGGAAAGTGACCCCTCTGGACTCTACTATACACATGACCCAGCCCCAGGATATACTGCTGATCAGGGGGGAGAGAGGGAGGACACGGGACATCACTCACCTCACATGAAGCGGCTCTGTGTTCGGGCAGTCTGTCAGCTCTCGGCCCCCGTCCTCTCCTGTGCTGGGGGCGGAGCCATCATCAGGTACCTTCATCCCTGCTCTGCCTGTCTCTGCTAATGATATGCAGACCAGGAGCAGCGCAGGGATATCCCCAGCAGCTGCAGCGGGCTCTTTACCTGGCCGGTCACTCCGCCCCTTCCCCATACTAGTATCGGGACAGCCCTATTTATTTTAAATTGGGGGGGGGTGCACAAGGGGGGGGGGGGCACGGCCTGATCGCGACGCCACTGCCTGCCTGTGCCTCACTTTCTCTCAGCAGATACAGCACTGTGCCTCCTTGCCTGCATCTGGTAACATAGTAAATAATTTCCACACAACAGGATACCATAAATACCAGGTAGATCACACGCTTTTATGCGGGCTGTTATGTTACGACCTGTAGGTGTCCCTGCACTATGCTGTGTTTAGGGCACTTTGCATATGTATCATCGCTATCATACAGGTCTACCACAGCACAGCTTTTCTCAGTTTACTGCTTGTGCTGTTTTTTTTCTTATGTATCATCCTTTAAAAAGGCTTTCTGGGCCTTGTGGTACCCGATGAGGCTTGTATATGAATGGAGAGGAGGTCCCCTATTATCAGCCCACACACACAGGCCGGGATGGACTCTTCTTTGCTGTGGATCTTTTTATAGCCCCTATAGAATCTTTGCACTGCGGATGTTATTGATCAGGATTCTGGCTCCTGGATGAGAATTGTGGCTCCTGTTCACACACTGCCTGTTTTTCTTTATTCTCTATGTCTGTCCTATTTCTGTCCCTCGCTCTCTCTTCCCTCGGACTGTGTGCACGGAGCAGCGTGTGAGCCCTTTTGACTGTGTAAACCTTCCACCCCCCCCTTGCTGTCCCTTTTTGGCTTTGAGCTGATTAAAAGGGTACTCCACCCCTAGACAAGTTCATGACATGGGGCGCTGCAGGAGAGATCGTGGGAGTCCCCAGCGGCGGGATCCCCGCGGTCAGACATCTTAATCCTTTAGATAAGGAATAAGATGTCTAGGGGCGGAGAACCCCTTTAACACATAAAACCAGCAAATTATATATCATGTGATATGCTGGTCACCCTGGCTTCATGCCACCGCCCCCTGCTCCTCCCGCGTCCTCAGGACACCAAGACCGCATGTTTTTTTCGGGGTTTTTTCTTACACTTTTCTTGTTTTGCACAAACCAAACTGGAAAATTTTCTAAAGGTTGGCGAGCCGCAATAACCCAGACACTAATTCAGGTCGAATCTGGGCTCGGCTCACTCAGCACTAATCACGCCCTATATTTCAGACTTCAGTCTTCTTCAGCTGAGAGAGGGGGATATACTAGCCCTTGAGACACCTATCAAAGCGGATTGGTTCTCGGGAAAGGCGCCCGGATGACTTTATGGAATATTACAAATCTTTATGTGGCCTTTTTTTTGCCCTATTTTCTACAGACCTTTAAAGGGGTACTCCTTTAAAGGATAAGGTGTCAGATCGCGGGGGTGCCGCCGCTGGAGACCCCCGGGATCTCGGCTGCAGAACCCTGGTGTCAGTACAGCACAGAGCAAGCTCGCTCTGTGCGTAATGATAGGCAATACAGGGACCAGAGCATCGTGATGTCACGGCTCCGTCCCCTACTGATGTCATGGCAATCACGGCCCCTCCCATAGACTTGCATTAAGGGGGATGGTCGTGACGTCACAGGGGATGGAGCCGTGATGTCACGATGCTCCAGCCCCTGTATCGCCCGTCATTACGCGCAGAGCGAGTATGCTCTGTGCAGTAATGACAGCGGAGTGCTGCAGCCGAGATCTTGAGGGTCCCCAGCGGCGGGACCCCCGCCATCTGACATCTTATCCCCTATCTAAAGGCCCCCGCTGCTGGGGACCCACAAGATCTCAGCTGCAGCCCCCCGCTGTCATTACTGCACAGAGCATACAGACTATGTGTAAGATGATTTATTCTTCTTTCTTACCAATTCTCGGATTTCGCTTCTTGTGTTACTTCAGGAGTTAGAGCTCTTTGCTCGTCTTTCCAACTTCAACATTATTTTTTCAAGATGGAAGCGTTGAATGTCTCCTTCCCTCCTGACCTGGTCTCCTCTGTGCAGTCGTCCTCCTGATTTCTCTTTGTATTACTTGGGTGTCCTTCTCCCTGCAGACCTGACCCAATGGTTGCAGTTTAGTTTCCAGGATTCAGGCCCGTTGTGTTACCTGGTCACAGGGCACGTTCACCTGGCTCAGCAGATGTGCGATTTACAAAATGACATTTCTCCAGCAGTTTCTGGATCTCTCAGTGCCATCACATTAGGATCCCTCAGGCCTTTTTCCAGTCTCTTGTGTCTCTTCAAAATGGGTGGTTATTGGTGCCATTATGAAAGCCTTGGGTAGCTATCGATCAGTTCTTCACAGTTTCCCCTGTTCTTTACCTACCCTGGTGTGACCTGTCAGGGACTCCCTGGACTACATTCTCCCCCATGATTTCTATGTGATCATCTATGGTCCCTGCCTTGGACAACCCTGTATTTGTGCCAGAAAGTTAAACAGATTTGTAAATGACTTCTATTTAAAAATCTTAACCCCTTCCAGTACTTATCAGCTGCTGTATGCTCCACAGGAAGTTATATTTGTTTTTTATTTATCTTTCCATCTGACCACAGTGCGCTCTGCTGACACCTCTGTCCATGTCAGGAACAAATCCCCATAGCAAACCTCTCCTACTCTGGACAGTTCCTGACATGGACAGAGGTGTCAGCAGAGAGCACTGTGGTCAGACAGAAAAGAACTACACAACTTCCTCTGTAGTATACAGCAGCTAAGTACTGGAAGGGGTTAAGATTTTTAAACAGAAGTAATTTACAAATCTGTTCAACTTTCTTGCACCAGTTGATTTAAAAAAAATATATTTTTTCCACCGGAGTACTCCTTTAAGGCTGGTTCTCACTCTTCAATCTATTTGCATTGTCTGATTCGATGCCGGTCCCTGGAGGTCATTACAACTGTCATTTTCCTACTTCCCTTTCTCCGCCTTCTCACTTTGCCGCTGATAATACACTATTTGAGCCTATTTGTGCCCCTTCAGTTTTGTTACATCACGTTCTCTTCCTAATTTACCCGACACTCCCCTTCAGACCAACCACCTCCTACATCTCATGTTAAAATAGGAAACAGACCTGCAGCTCACGTAAACTCCAAGGCAGTGGTCCCGTGTTTTCCATTTAGTGTCCCACCCACAAAATGTATTCAAGTGGAAACTATATATATGCCTATAGGGCCTGTGAAGACCGAAGTGATTTGTGACTATAATGTCGTTCCTGAACAAGCTGCAGTAGCCAGCGAGGTGCGGTGATCTGTGTTGTAAAAGTGTGTTGAAGTTACACGTATCTAGCCTGTAGTGTTATACGGTTGTGGTGTATTTAATATTGTTCCGCAAACACCTTCAGTACTCATTGTGCTGTTATCCCTGGCACGCAAAAGTCTGTTCCTCTGACACGTATCTGGCCTGTTACGTGTTTGGCCAATCACACCTTATATCTCTCTAGTTGTGTACACGCAAACACACATTATACTAAAAAGCCTGCGCATTCCAAACACATTAGGCTTCTAAAGCGACTGTATTTTTTACATTTTGGTTTTATTAAACTTGCCTTATACGTACCTTGTTGTAATATAAACGCAGTTCATTTAAACTTAAAGTTGACAAGTAGGTTGGCGAAAAATCACCCAAAAAAGATAAAATGATCCTTTAAAAAAAATGTCTGGTAAAAGAATTGTCCGTCCTAGAGGGTCTTTTTTCTTATCTCTGACTTTGACAAAGCATTGATCAGTGTTTTCGACGCTCGACTGCTCCTGCCTGGATCTCAGTCATTCAGCGATCGGACAGTCAGGAGGCGGGTAGGGACTCTCCTCGTGTCCGTACAGCTGATCGGGACATTAATTTGTTGGGGGAGGAGCTTTTCAGGGAGTGTGTGTAATTAATGTGCCTAAGTGTTAGCTTGCTGCATTGTCAAAGTGCTGCTTTTCTAAGCATCGGAGATATTTAGGAGATACTAAGGAGGTAATCCGGACATACTCTAATAAAGTAAGATTTGGTTGAAATCTTGCCCCTCTTAAAAATGGCAGACTTGGATTAGTGCAGGAATTGTGGTGCGTTAATTCATGTTCCACTATGTGATACAGTCCTAACCTCAGTATCTGAGGAAAGGGATTTAGGAGTCATTATTTCTGAAGATTGAAAGGGGTACTCCGCCCCTATACATGTTATCCCCTATCCAAAGAATAACATGTCTGATGATGGGGCGTCTGGCTGCCGGCCCCCCCTCTGCGATCTCTGGGCCAGCGCTGCAGCGTTACGGAAGCCTGGGGCTTCCATAATTATGACATCACACCACATCCCCTCCATTTATGTCTACAGACATGGATGGAGGGGGTGCGGCGGCTGTGTTCGCCAGTCATCTGGCACTGCAAGGTTCTCTCCATGCACCAGATGACTTGGGTGCCACGGCAGAGATTGCGCGGATCCCCAGCGGCCGGACCCCTCGATCAGACATGTTATGCTGTATCCTTTGACTAGGGAATAACATGTCTAGCAGCTAAGTACCACCATTTAAAGGTCGGCAGACAATGTCATAGAGCAGCAGGAAATGCTAGTAGAATGCTTGGTGTATCAGGAGAGGTATAAGCAGTAGAAAGAGTGAAGTGCTCATGGGTATATTAGGGATCGACCGATTATCGGTATGGCCGATATTATCGGCCGATAATCACGATTTTGGGCATTATCGGTATCGGCAATTACCTTGCCGATAAGCTGATAATGCCCCGCCGCGCCTCGACCGCCCCCCCCCCCCACCGTAGTGCTGGGCGGTATACCAGTATGGATTTTTGCCCATACCGCTATACCGGTCGGGCCCCTCCCCCACCCTCCGAGTCAATAAAAAATAAATAAATAAAAACTTACCCGTAATGGGGGTGGTCCGGGCCATCCATCCTTCCGTCCTGTAGTGTCCGGCGCCATTCCGGGTGAACCGGTACGGGCTGTCCTACTCCGGGGGTCCTCTTCTCCACTCCGGGCAGGCTCCGGCCTAGTACGCTGCATAGACGCCGCTACGCCGTGACGTCAGGTGCGTCGCTGCGCAGGGGCGTCACTGCGCAGCGGCGTCTATGCAGCGTACTAGGCCGGAGCCTGCCCGGAGTGGAGAAGATGACCCCCGGAGAAGAAGGGAAGCCCGGACCGGTTCACCCTCCACCCGGAATGGCGCCGGACACTACAGGACGGAAGGATGGATGGCCCGGACCACCCTGACAGGTAGGGGAGAGAAGCGGGTGGCGGCGGCCTATGGCATCGCAAAAGCCACTGCAGTGCATTGATTTAAAGCGCCCGCTTTAAATCAATGACCTGCAGCGGTGTTGAGGGGGATAAATAGCCGATAACTTATACCGGAATATCGTCCCTAACCTCCACCGATTATCGGTATCGGCCCTAAAAAAACAATATCGGTCGATCCCTAGGGTCTATAGGGAGAGGTATTAGCAGCAGTGAGAGAGGTGCTCACAGGTGTATAGGGAGAGGTATTAGCAGCAGTGAGAGAGGTGCTCACAGGTGTATAGGGAGAGGTATTATCAGCAGTGAGAGAGGTGCTCACAGGTGTATAGGGAGAGGTATTAGCAGCAGTGAGAGAGGTGCTCACAGGTGTATAGGGAGAGGTATTATCAGCAGTGAGAGAGGTGCTCACAGGTGTATAGGGAGAGGTATTAGCAGCAGTGAGAGAGGTGCTCACAGGTGTATAGGGAGAGGTATTAGCAGCAGTGAGAGAGGTGCTCACAGGTGTATAGAGAGAGGTATTAGCAGCAGTGAGAGAGGTGCTCACAGGTGTATAGGGAGAGGTATTAGCAGCAGTGAGAGAGGTGCCCAAAGGTGTATAGGGAGAGGTATTAGCAGCAGTGAGAGAGGTGCTCACAGGTGTATAGGGAGAGGTATTAGCAGCAGTGAGAGAGGTGCTCACAGGTGTATAGGGAGAGGTATTAGCAGCAGTGAGAGAGGTGCTCACAGGTGTATAGGGAGAGGTATTAGCAGCAGTGAGAGAGGTGCTCACAGGTGTATAGGGAGAGGTATTAGCAGCAGTGAGAGAGGTGCTCACAGGTGTATAGGGAGAGGTATTAGCAGCAGTGAGAGAGGTGCTCACAGGTGTATAGAGAGAGGTATTAGCAGCAGTGAGAGAGGTGCCCACAGGTGTATAGGGAGAGGTATTAGCAGCAGTGAGAGAGGTGCTCACAGGTGTATAGGGAGAGGTATTAGCAGCAGTGAGAGAGGTGCTCACAGGTGTATAGGGAGAGGTATTAGCAGCAGTGAGAGAGGTGCTCACAGGTGTATAGGGAGAGGTAATAGCAGCAGTGAGAGAGGTGCTCACAGGTGTATAGGGAAAGGTAATAGCAGCAGTGAGAGAGGTGCTCACAGGTGTATAGGGAGAGGTATTAGCAGCAGTGAGAGAGGTGCTCACAGGTGTATAGGGAAAGGTAATAGCAGCAGTGAGAGAGGTGCTCACAGGTGTATAGGGAGAGGTATTAGCAGCAGTGAGAGAGGTGCTCACAGGTGTATAGGGAAAGGTAATAGCAGCAGTGAGAGAGGTGCTCACAGGTGTATAGGGAGAGGTATTAGCAGCAGTGAGAGAGGTGCTCACAGGTGTATAGGGAAAGGTAATAGCAGCAGTGAGAGAGGTGCTCACAGGTGTATAGGGAGAGGTATTAGCAGCAATGAGAGAGGTGCTCACAGGTGTATAGGGAGAGGTATTAGCAGCAGTGAGAGAGGTGCTCACAGGTGTATAGGGAGAGGTATTAGCAGCAGTGAGAGAGGTGCTCACAGGTGTATAGGGAGAGGTATTAGCAGCAGTGAGAGAGGTGCTCACAGGTGTATAGGGAGAGGTATTAGCAGCAGTGAGAGAGGTGCTCACAGGTGTATAGGGAGAGGTATTAGCAGCAGTGAGAGAGGTGCTCACAGGTGTATAGCGAGAGGTATTAGCAGCAGTGAGAGAGGTGCTCACAGGTGTATAGGGAGAGGTATTAGCAGCAGTGAGAGAGGTGCTCACAGGTGTATAGGGAGAGGTAATAGCAGCAGTGAGAGAGGTGCTCACAGGTGTATAGGGAGAGGTATTAGCAGCAGTGGGAGAGGTGCTCACAGGTGTATAGGGAGAGGTATTAGCAGCAGTGAGAGAGGTGCTCACAGGTGTATAGGGAGAGGTATTAGCAGCAGTGAGAGAGGTGCTCACAGGTGTATAGGGAGAGGTAATAGCAGCAGTGAGAGAGGTGCTCACAGGTGTATAGGGAGAGGTATTAGCAGCAATGAGAGAGGTGCTCACAGGTGTATAGGGAGAGGTATTAGCAGCAGTGAGAGAGGTGCTCACAGGTGTATAGGGAGAGGTATTAGCAGTAGAGGATGTGCTCATGCTGCTGTACAGAGCACTGGTGAGACTTCACTTGGAGTATTGTGCGCAATACTGGAGACCAGATTTCCAGTATGATATAAATACTTTGTAAAGAGTTCAGAGAAGATACTAAACTTGTCCATGGATTACAGGATAAAACTGACCAGGAAAGTGTTATATATAGAGGACATAGTGTTATATATAGAGGACATAGTGTAATATAGAGGACATAGAGTTATATATAGAGGACATAGTGTTATATATAGAGGACATAGTGTTATATATAGAGGACATAGTGTTATATATAGAGGACATAGTGTTATATATAGAGGACATAGTGTTATATATAGAGGACATAGTGTTATATATAGAGGACATAGTGTTATATATAGAGGACATAGTGTTATATATAGAGGACATAGTGTTATATATAGAGGACATAGTGTTATATATAGAGGACATAGTGTTATATATAGAGGACATAGTGTTATATATAGAGGACATAGTGTTATATATAGAGGAGATAGTGTTATATATAGAGGACATAGTGTTATATATAGAGGACATAGTGTTATATATAGAGGACATAGTGTTATATATAGAGGACATAGTGTTATATATAGAGGACATAGAGTTATATATAGAGGACATAGAGTTATATATAGAGGACATAGTGTAATATATAGAGGACATAGAGTTATATATAGAGGACATAGTGTAATATATAGAGGACATAGTGTTATATATAGAGGACATAGTGTTATATATAGAGGACATAGTGTTATATAGAGGACATAGTGTTATATATAGAGGACATAGTGTTATATATAGAGGACATAGTGTTATATATAGAGGGCATAGTGTAATATAGAGGGCATAGTGTTATATATAGAGGACATAGTGTTATATATAGAGGACATAGTGTAATATATAGAGGACATAGTGTTATATATAGAGGACATAGTGTTATATATAGAGGACATAGTGTTATATATAGAGGACATAGTGTAATATAGAGGACATAGTGTAATATAGAGGACATAGTGTTATATATAGAGGACATAGTGTAATATAGAGGACATAGTGTTATATATAGAGGACATAGTGTAATATAGAGGACATAGTGTTATATATAGAAGACATAGTGTTATATATAGAGGACATAGTGTAATATAGAGGACATAGTGTAATATAGAGGGCATAGTGTTATATATAGAGGGCATAGTGTAATATAGAGGAGATAGTGTTATATATAGAGGACATAGTGTTATATATAGAGGACATAGTGTTATATATAGAGGACATAGTGTTATATATAGAGGACACAGTGTTATATATAGAGGACGTAGTGTTATATATAGAGGACACAGTGTAATATAGAGGACATAGTGTTATATATAGAGGACATAGTGTAATATAGAGGACATAGTGTTATATATAGAGGACATAGTGTAATATAGAGGACATAGTGTTATATATAGAGGACATAGTGTTATATATAGAGGACACAGTGTTATATATAGAGGACGTAGTGTTATATATAGAGGACATAGTGTAATATAGAGGACATAGTGTTATATATAGAGGACATAGTGTAATATAGAGGACATAGTGTTATATATAGAGGACATAGTGTAATATAGAGGACATAGTGTTATATATAGAAGACATAGTGTTATATATAGAGGACATAGTGTTATATATAGAGGACATAGTGTTATATATAGAGGACATAGTGTAATATAGAGGACATAGTGTAATATAGAGGACATAGTGTTATATATAGAGGACATAGTGTAATATAGAGGACATAGTGTTATATATAGAAGACATAGTGTTATATATAGAGGACATAGTGTTATATAGAGGACATAGTGTTATATATAGAGGACATAGTGTTATATATAGAGGACATAGTGTTATATATAGAGGACATAGTGTAATATAGAGGACATAGTGTTATATATAGAGGACATATAATTATATAGAGGACATAGTGTTATATATAGAGGACATAGTGTAATATAGAGGAGATAGTGTTATATATAGAGGACATAGAATTATATAGAGGACATAGTGTTATATATAGAGGACATAGTGTTATATATAGAGGACATAGTGTTATATATAGAGGACATAGTGTTATATATAGAGGACATAGTGTTATATATAGAGGACATAGTGTTATATATAGAGGACATAGTGTTAAATATAGAGGACACAGTGTTCTATATAGAGGACGTAGTGTTATATATAGAGGACACAGTGTAATATAGAGGACATAGTGTTATATATAGAGGACATAGTGTTATATATAGAGGACATAGTGTTATATATAGAGGACATAGTGTTATATATAGAGGACATAGTGTTATATATAGAGGACATAGTGTTATATATAGAGGACATAGAGTTATATATAGAGGACATAGTGTAATATAGAGGACATAGTGTTATATATAGAGGACATAGTGTTATATATAGAGGACGTAGTGTTATATATAGAGGACGTAGTGTTATATATAGAGGACGTAGTGTTATATATAGAGGACGTAGTGTTATATATAGAGGACATAGAGTTATATATAGAGGACATAGTGTAATATATAGAGGACATAGTGTTATATATAGAGGACATAGTGTTATATATAGAGGACATAGTGTTATATATAGAGGACATAGTGTAATATAGAGGACATAGTGTAATATAGAGGACATAGTGTTATATATAGAGGACATAGTGTTATATATAGAGGACATAGTGTAATATATAGAGGACATAGTGTAATATAGAGGACATAGTGTTATATATAGAGGACATAGTGTTATATATAGAGGACATAGTGTTATATATAGAGGACATAGTGTTATATATAGAGGACATAGTGTTATATATAGAGGACATAGTGTTATATATAGAGGATATAGTGTTATATAGAGGACATAGTGTTATATATATAGAGGACATAGTGTTATATAGAGGACATAGTGTTATATATAGAGGACATAGTGTTATATATCGAGGACATAGTGTTATATATAGAGGACATAGTGTTATATATATAGGACATAGTGTTATATATAGAGGACATAGTGTAATATAGAGGACATAGTGTAATATATAGAGGACATAGTGTTATATATAGAGGACATAGTGTTATATATAGAGGACATAGTGTAATATAGAGGACATAGTGTAATATAGAGGACATAGTGTTATATATAGAGGACATAGTGTTATATATAGAGGACATAGTGTAATATAGAGGACATAGTGTTATATATAGAAGACATAGTGTTATATATAGAGGACATAGTGTTATATAGAGGACATAGTGTTATATATAGAGGACATAGTGTTATATATAGAGGACATAGTGTTATATATAGAGGACATAGTGTAATATAGAGGACATAGTGTTATATATAGAGGACATATAATTATATAGAGGACATAGTGTTATATATAGAGGACATAGTGTAATATAGAGGAGATAGTGTTATATATAGAGGACATAGAATTATATAGAGGACATAGTGTTATATATAGAGGACATAGTGTTATATATAGAGGACATAGTGTTATATATAGAGGACATAGTGTTAAATATAGAGGACACAGTGTTCTATATAGAGGACGTAGTGTTATATATAGAGGACACAGTGTAATATAGAGGACATAGTGTTATATATAGAGGACATAGTGTTATATATAGAGGAGATAGTGTTATATAGAGGACATAGTGTTATATATAGAGGACATAGTGTTATATAGAGGACATAGTGTTATATAGAGGACATAGTGTTATATATAGAGGACGTAGTGTTATATATAGAGGACGTAGTGTTATATATAGAGGACATAGTGTTATATATATAGAGGACATAGTGTTATATATATAGAGGACATAGTGTTATATATAGAGGACATAGTGTTATATATAGAGGACATAGTGTTATATATAGAGGACATAGTGTTATATATAGAGGACATAGTGTTATATATAGAGGACATAGTGTTATATATAGAGGACATAGTGTTATATATAGAGGACATAGTGTTATATATAGAGGACATAGTGTTATATATAGAGGA
This sequence comes from Hyla sarda, assembly GCF_029499605.1. Lineage (NCBI taxonomy): Eukaryota > Metazoa > Chordata > Amphibia > Anura > Hylidae > Hyla > Hyla sarda. Next base: position 614,150,018 of record NC_079189.1, read on the forward strand.
CATAGTGTTATATATAGAGGACATAGTGTTATATATTGAGGACATAGTGTTATATATAGAGGACATAGTGTTATATATAGAGGACATAGTGTTATATATATAGAGGACATAGTGTTATATATAGAGGACATAGTGTTATATATATAGGACATAGTGTTATATATAGAGGACATAGTGTTATATATAGAGGACATAGTGTTATATATAGAGGACATAGTGTTATATATAGAGGACATAGTGTTATATATATAGAGGACATAGTGTTATATATAGAGGACATAGTGTAATATATAGAGGACATAGTGTTATATATATAGAGGACATAGTGTTATATATAGAGGACATAGTGTTATATATAGAGGACATAGTGTTATATATAGAGGACATAGTGTTATATATAGAGGACATAGTGTTATATATAGAGGACATAGTGTTATATATAGAGGACATAGTGTTATATATAGAGGACATAGTGTTATATATAGAGGACATAGTGTTATATATAGAGGACATAGTGTTATATATAGAGGACATAGTGTTATATATATAGAGGACATAGTGTTATATATATAGAGGACATAGTGTTATATATAGAGGACATAGTGTTATATATAGAGGACATAGTGTTATATATAGAGGACATAGTGTTATATATAGAGGACATAGTGTTAAATATAGAGGACACAGTGTTCTATATAGAGGACGTAGTGTTATATATAGAGGACACAGTGTAATATAGAGGACATAGTGTTATATATAGAGGACATAGTGTTATATATAGAGGACATAGTGTAATATATAGAGGACATAGTGTTATATAGAGGACATTGTGTTATATATAGAGGACATAGTGTTATATATAGAGGACATAGTGTTATATATAGAGGACATAGTGTTATATATAGAGGACATAGTGTTATATATAGAGGACATAGAGTTATATATAGAGGACATAGTGTAATATATAGAGGACATAGAGTTATATATAGAGGACATAGTGTAATATATAGAGGACATAGTGTTATATATAGAGGACATAGTGTTATATATAGAGGACATAGTGTTATATATAGAGGACATAGTGTAATATAGAGGACATAGTGTAATATAGAGGACATAGTGTTATATATAGAGGACATAGTGTAATATAGAGGACATAGTGTTATATATAGAGGACATAGTGTAATATAGAGGAGATAGTGTTATATATAGAGGACATAGAATTATATAGAGGACATAGTGTTATATATAGAGGACATAGTGTTATATATAGAGGACATAGTGTTATATATAGAGGACATAGTGTTAAATATAGAGGACACAGTGTTCTATATAGAGGACGTAGTGTTATATATAGAGGACACAGTGTAATATAGAGGACATAGTGTTATATATAGAGGACATAGTGTTATATATAGAGGAGATAGTGTTATATAGAGGACATAGTGTTATATATAGAGGACATAGTGTTATATAGAGGACATAGTGTTATATAGAGGACATAGTGTTATATATAGAGGACGTAGTGTTATATATAGAGGACGTAGTGTTATATATAGAGGACATAGTGTTATATATATAGAGGACATAGTGTTATATATATAGAGGACATAGTGTTATATATATAGAGGACATAGTGTTATATATAGAGGACATAGTGTTATATATAGAGGACATAGTGTTATATATAGAGGACATAGTGTTATATATAGAGGACATAGTGTTATATATAGAGGACATAGTGTTATATATAGAGGACATAGTGTTATATATAGAGGACATAGTGTTATATATAGAGGACATAGTGTTATATATTGAGGACATAGTGTTATATATAGAGGACATAGTGTTATATATAGAGGACATAGTGTTATATATATAGAGGACATAGTGTTATATATAGAGGACATAGTGTTATATATATAGAGGACATAGTGTTATATATAGAGGACATAGTGTTATATATATAGGACATAGTGTTATATATAGAGGACATAGTGTTATATATAGAGGACATAGTGTTATATATAGAGGACATAGTGTTATATATAGAGGACATAGTGTTATATATAGAGGACATAGTGTTATATATAGAGGACATAGTGTTATATATAGAGGACATAGTGTTATATATAGAGGACATAGTGTTATATATAGAGGACATAGTGTAATATAGAGGACATAGTGTTATATATAGAAGACATAGTGTTATATATAGAGGACATAGTGTTATATAGAGGACATAGTGTTATATATAGAGGACATAGTGTTATATATAGAGGACATAGTGTTATATATAGAGGACATAGTGTAATATAGAGGACATAGTGTTATATATAGAGGACATATAATTATATAGAGGACATAGTGTTATATATAGAGGACATAGTGTAATATAGAGGAGATAGTGTTATATATAGAGGACATAGAATTATATAGAGGACATAGTGTTATATATAGAGGACATAGTGTTATATATAGAGGACATAGTGTTATATATAGAGGACATAGTGTTAAATATAGAGGACACAGTGTTCTATATAGAGGACGTAGTGTTATATATAGAGGACACAGTGTAATATAGAGGACATAGTGTTATATATAGAGGACATAGTGTTATATATAGAGGAGATAGTGTTATATAGAGGACATAGTGTTATATATAGAGGACATAGTGTTATATAGAGGACATAGTGTTATATAGAGGACATAGTGTTATATATAGAGGACGTAGTGTTATATATAGAGGACGTAGTGTTATATATAGAGGACATAGTGTTATATATATAGAGGACATAGTGTTATATATATAGAGGACATAGTGTTATATATATAGAGGACATAGTGTTATATATAGAGGACATAGTGTTATATATAGAGGACATAGTGTTATATATAGAGGACATAGTGTTATATATAGAGGACATAGTGTTATATATAGAGGACATAGTGTTATATATAGAGGACATAGTGTTATATATAGAGGACATAGTGTTATATATAGAGGACATAGTGTTATATATAGAGGACATAGTGTTATATATAGAGGACATAGTGTTATATATTGAGGACATAGTGTTATATATAGAGGACATAGTGTTATATATATAGAGGACATAGTGTTATATATATAGAGGACATAGTGTAATATATAGAGGACATAGTGTTATATATAGAGGACATAGTGTTATATATAGAGGACATAGTGTTATATATAGAGGACATAGTGTTATATATAGAGGACATAGTGTTATATATATAGAGGACATAGTGTTATATATAGAGGACATAGTGTTATATATATAGGACATAGTGTTATATATAGAGGACATAGTGTTATATATAGAGGACATAGTGTTATATATAGAGGACATAGTGTTATATATAGAGGACATAGTGTTATATATATAGAGGACATAGTGTTATATATAGAGGACATAGTGTAATATATAGAGGACATAGTATATATATAGAGGACATAGTGTTATATATAGAGGACATAGTGTTATATATAGAGGACATAGTGTTATATATAGAGGACATAGTGTTATATATAGAGGACATAGTGTTATATATAGAGGACATAGTGTTATATATATAGAGGACATAGTGTTATATATAGAGGACATAGTGTTATATATAGAGGACATAGTGTTATATATAGAGGACATAGTGTAATATAGAGGACATAGTGTTATATATAGAGGACATAGTGTTATATATAGAGGACATAGTGTTATATATAGAGGACATAGTGTTATATATAGAGGACATAGTGTTATATATAGAGGACATAGTGTTATATATAGAGGACATAGTGTTATATATATAGAGGACATAGTGTTATATATATATAGAGGACATAGTGTTATATATAGAGGACGTAGTGTTATATATAGAGGACATAGTGTTATATATAGAGGACATAGTGTTATATATATATAGAGGACACAGTGTTATATATAGAGGACGTAGTGTTATATATAGAGGACATAGTGTTATATATAGAGGACATAGTGTTATATATAGAGGACATAGTGTTATATATAGAGGACATAGTGTAATATAGAGGACATAGTGTAATATAGAGGACATAGTGTTATATATAGAGGACATAGTGTTATATATAGAGGACATAGTGTAATATATAGAGGACATAGTGTAATATAGAGGACATAGTGTTATATATAGAGGACATAGTGTTATATATATAGGACATAGTGTTATATATAGAGGACATAGTGTTATATAGAGGACATAGTGTTATATATAGAGGACATAGTGTTATATATCGAGGACATAGTGTTATATATAGAGGACATAGTGTTATATATATAGAGGACATAGTGTTATATATAGAGGACATAGTGTTATATATAGAGGACATAGTGTTATATATAGAGGACATAGTGTTATATATAGAGGACATAGTGTTATATATAGAGGACATAGTGTAATATAGAGGACATAGTGTAATATAGAGGACATAGTGTTATATATAGAGGACATAGTGTTATATATAGAGGACATAGTGTAATATAGAGGACATAGTGTTATATATAGAAGACATAGTGTTATATATAGAGGACATAGTGTTATATAGAGGACATAGTGTTATATATAGAGGACATAGTGTTATATATAGAGGACATAGTGTTATATATAGAGGACATAGTGTAATATAGAGGACATAGTGTTATATATAGAGGACATATAATTATATAGAGGACATAGTGTTATATATAGAGGACATAGTGTAATATAGAGGAGATAGTGTTATATATAGAGGACATAGAATTATATAGAGGACATAGTGTTATATATAGAGGACATAGTGTTATATATAGAGGACATAGTGTTATATATAGAGGACATAGTGTTAAATATAGAGGACACAGTGTTCTATATAGAGGACGTAGTGTTATATATAGAGGACACAGTGTAATATAGAGGACATAGTGTTATATATAGAGGACATAGTGTTATATATAGAGGAGATAGTGTTATATAGAGGACATAGTGTTATATATAGAGGACATAGTGTTATATAGAGGACATAGTGTTATATAGAGGACATAGTGTTATATATAGAGGACGTAGTGTTATATATAGAGGACGTAGTGTTATATATAGAGGACATAGTGTTATATATATAGAGGACATAGTGTTATATATATAGAGGACATAGTGTTATATATAGAGGACATAGTGTTATATATAGAGGACATAGTGTTATATATAGAGGACATAGTGTTATATATAGAGGACATAGTGTTATATATAGAGGACATAGTGTTATATATAGAGGACATAGTGTTATATATAGAGGACATAGTGTTATATATAGAGGACATAGTGTTATATATAGAGGACATAGTGTTATATATAGAGGACATAGTGTTATATATTGAGGACATAGTGTTATATATAGAGGACATAGTGTTATATATAGAGGACATAGTGTTATATATATAGAGGACATAGTGTTATATATAGAGGACATAGTGTTATATATATAGGACATAGTGTTATATATAGAGGACATAGTGTTATATATAGAGGACATAGTGTTATATATAGAGGACATAGTGTTATATATAGAGGACATAGTGTTATATATATAGAGGACATAGTGTTATATATAGAGGACATAGTGTAATATATAGAGGACATAGTGTTATATATATAGAGGACATAGTGTTATATATAGAGGACATAGTGTTATATATAGAGGACATAGTGTTATATATAGAGGACATAGTGTTATATATAGAGGACATAGTGTTATATATAGAGGACATAGTGTTATATATAGAGGACATAGTGTTATATATAGAGGACATAGTGTTATATATAGAGGACATAGTGTTATATATAGAGGACATAGTGTTATATATAGAGGACATAGTGTTATATATATAGAGGACATAGTGTTATATATATAGAGGACATAGTGTTATATATAGAGGACATAGTGTTATATATAGAGGACATAGTGTTATATATAGAGGACATAGTGTTATATATAGAGGACATAGTGTTAAATATAGAGGACACAGTGTTCTATATAGAGGACGTAGTGTTATATATAGAGGACACAGTGTAATATAGAGGACATAGTGTTATATATAGAGGACATAGTGTTATATATAGAGGACATAGTGTAATATATAGAGGACATAGTGTTATATAGAGGACATTGTGTTATATATAGAGGACATAGTGTTATATATAGAGGACATAGTGTTATATATAGAGGACATAGTGTTATATATAGAGGACATAGTGTTATATATAGAGGACATAGAGTTATATATAGAGGACATAGTGTAATATATAGAGGACATAGAGTTATATATAGAGGACATAGTGTAATATATAGAGGACATAGTGTTATATATAGAGGACATAGTGTTATATATAGAGGACATAGTGTTATATATAGAGGACATAGTGTAATATAGAGGACATAGTGTAATATAGAGGACATAGTGTTATATATAGAGGACATAGTGTAATATAGAGGACATAGTGTTATATATAGAGGACATAGTGTAATATAGAGGAGATAGTGTTATATATAGAGGACATAGAATTATATAGAGGACATAGTGTTATATATAGAGGACATAGTGTTATATATAGAGGACATAGTGTTATATATAGAGGACATAGTGTTAAATATAGAGGACACAGTGTTCTATATAGAGGACGTAGTGTTATATATAGAGGACACAGTGTAATATAGAGGACATAGTGTTATATATAGAGGACATAGTGTTATATATAGAGGAGATAGTGTTATATAGAGGACATAGTGTTATATATAGAGGACATAGTGTTATATAGAGGACATAGTGTTATATAGAGGACATAGTGTTATATATAGAGGACGTAGTGTTATATATAGAGGACGTAGTGTTATATATAGAGGACATAGTGTTATATATATAGAGGACATAGTGTTATATATATAGAGGACATAGTGTTATATATATAGAGGACATAGTGTTATATATAGAGGACATAGTGTTATATATAGAGGACATAGTGTTATATATAGAGGACATAGTGTTATATATAGAGGACATAGTGTTATATATAGAGGACATAGTGTTATATATAGAGGACATAGTGTTATATATAGAGGACATAGTGTTATATATAGAGGACATAGTGTTATATATTGAGGACATAGTGTTATATATAGAGGACATAGTGTTATATATAGAGGACATAGTGTTATATATATAGAGGACATAGTGTTATATATAGAGGACATAGTGTTATATATATAGAGGACATAGTGTTATATATAGAGGACATAGTGTTATATATATAGGACATAGTGTTATATATAGAGGACATAGTGTTATATATAGAGGACATAGTGTTATATATAGAGGACATAGTGTTATATATAGAGGACATAGTGTTATATATAGAGGACATAGTGTTATATATAGAGGACATAGTGTTATATATAGAGGACATAGTGTTATATATAGAGGACATAGTGTTATATATAGAGGACATAGTGTAATATAGAGGACATAGTGTTATATATAGAAGACATAGTGTTATATATAGAGGACATAGTGTTATATAGAGGACATAGTGTTATATATAGAGGACATAGTGTTATATATAGAGGACATAGTGTTATATATAGAGGACATAGTGTAATATAGAGGACATAGTGTTATATATAGAGGACATATAATTATATAGAGGACATAGTGTTATATATAGAGGACATAGTGTAATATAGAGGAGATAGTGTTATATATAGAGGACATAGAATTATATAGAGGACATAGTGTTATATATAGAGGACATAGTGTTATATATAGAGGACATAGTGTTATATATAGAGGACATAGTGTTAAATATAGAGGACACAGTGTTCTATATAGAGGACGTAGTGTTATATATAGAGGACACAGTGTAATATAGAGGACATAGTGTTATATATAGAGGACATAGTGTTATATATAGAGGAGATAGTGTTATATAGAGGACATAGTGTTATATATAGAGGACATAGTGTTATATAGAGGACATAGTGTTATATAGAGGACATAGTGTTATATATAGAGGACGTAGTGTTATATATAGAGGACGTAGTGTTATATATAGAGGACATAGTGTTATATATATAGAGGACATAGTGTTATATATATAGAGGACATAGTGTTATATATATAGAGGACATAGTGTTATATATAGAGGACATAGTGTTATATATAGAGGACATAGTGTTATATATAGAGGACATAGTGTTATATATAGAGGACATAGTGTTATATATAGAGGACATAGTGTTATATATAGAGGACATAGTGTTATATATAGAGGACATAGTGTTATATATAGAGGACATAGTGTTATATATAGAGGACATAGTGTTATATATAGAGGACATAGTGTTATATATTGAGGACATAGTGTTATATATAGAGGACATAGTGTTATATATATAGAGGACATAGTGTTATATATATAGAGGACATAGTGTAATATATAGAGGACATAGTGTTATATATAGAGGACATAGTGTTATATATAGAGGACATAGTGTTATATATAGAGGACATAGTGTTATATATAGAGGACATAGTGTTATATATATAGAGGACATAGTGTTATATATAGAGGACATAGTGTTATATATATAGGACATAGTGTTATATATAGAGGACATAGTGTTATATATAGAGGACATAGTGTTATATATAGAGGACATAGTGTTATATATAGAGGACATAGTGTTATATATATAGAGGACATAGTGTTATATATAGAGGACATAGTGTAATATATAGAGGACATAGTATATATATAGAGGACATAGTGTTATATATAGAGGACATAGTGTTATATATAGAGGACATAGTGTTATATATAGAGGACATAGTGTTATATATAGAGGACATAGTGTTATATATAGAGGACATAGTGTTATATATATAGAGGACATAGTGTTATATATAGAGGACATAGTGTTATATATAGAGGACATAGTGTTATATATAGAGGACATAGTGTAATATAGAGGACATAGTGTTATATATAGAGGACATAGTGTTATATATAGAGGACATAGTGTTATATATAGAGGACATAGTGTTATATATAGAGGACATAGTGTTATATATAGAGGACATAGTGTTATATATAGAGGACATAGTGTTATATATATAGAGGACATAGTGTTATATATATATAGAGGACATAGTGTTATATATAGAGGACGTAGTGTTATATATAGAGGACATAGTGTTATATATAGAGGACATAGTGTTATATATATATAGAGGACACAGTGTTATATATAGAGGACGTAGTGTTATATATAGAGGACATAGTGTTATATATAGAGGACATAGTGTTATATATAGAGGACATAGTGTTATATATAGAGGACATAGTGTTATATATAGAGGACATAGTGTAATATAGAGGACATAGTGTTATATATAGAGGGCATAGTGTAATATAGAGGACATAGTGTTATATATAGAGGACATAGCGTTATATATAGAGGACATAGCGTTATATATAGAGGACATAGTGTTATATAGAGGACATAGTGTTATATATAGAGGACATAGTGTAATATATAGAGGACATAGTGTTATATATAGAGGACATAGAGTTATATATAGAGGACGTAGTGTTATATATAGAGGACATAGTGTTATATATAGAGGACATAGTGTTATATATAGAGGACATAGAGTTATATATAGAGGACATAGTGTTATATATAGAGGACATAGTGTTATATATAGAGGACGTAGTGTTATATATAGAGGACATAGTGTTATATATAGAGGACATAGTGTTATATATATAGAGGACATAGAGTTATATATAGAGGACATAGTGTTATATATAGAGGACATAGTGTTATATATATAGAGGACATAGTGTTATATATAGAGGACGTAGTGTTATATATAGAGGACATAGTGTTATATATAGAGGACATAGTGTTATATATAGAGGACATAGTGTTATATATAGAGGACATAGTGTTATATATAGAGGGCATAGTGTAATATAGAGGGCATAGTGTTATATATAGAGGACATAGTGTTATATAGAGGACATAGTGTTATATATAGAGGACATAGTGTTATATATAGAGGACATAGTGTTATATATAGAGGACATAGTGTTATATATAGAGGACATAGTGTTATATATAGAGGACATAGTGTTATATATAGAGGACATAGTGTTATATATAGAGGACATAGTGTTATATATAGAGGACATAGTGTTATATATAGAGGACATAGTGTTATATATAGAGGACATAGAGTTATATAGAGGACATAGTGTAATATAGAGGACGTAGTGTTATATGTATATAGAGGACGTAGTGTTATATATATAGAGGACGTAGAGTTATATATAGAGGACACAGAGTTATATATAGAGGACACAGAGTTATATATAGAGGACACAGAGTTATATATAAAGGACATAGTGTAATATAGAGGACATAGTGTTATATATAGAGGACGTAGAGTTATATATAAAGGACATAGTGTAATATAGAGGACATAGTGTTATATATAGAGGACAGTGGGATATATAGAGGACATTGTGTTATATAGAGGGAGAGGTTTCTGCAGTAATATCAGGAAGTATTACTATACTGAGAGAGTAGTGGATGCATGGAATAGCCTTCCTGCAGAAGTGGGAGCTGCAAATACAGTGAGGGAGTTTAACCATGGATGGGATAAGCATAAGGCTATCCTTCATATGAGATCGAGATGGGCATAAGGATATCCTTCATATAAGATAGGCATGAGGCTATCCTTCATATAAAATAGAAATAGGCAGAAGGCTCTCCTTTATATAAGATAGGGATAGGCATAAGGTTATATATAAGATAGGGATATGGACTATTAATGGTGTTCTGAATATTTGACAGACTACATGGACCAAATGGTTCTTATTACACATTCTATGTTTTTGTTTCTATGTGTCAGAACGTGGCGGTCTATTTCTCCATGGAGGAGTGGGAGTATGTAGAAGGACACAAGGATCAGTACAGGGATCAGGTGATGATGGAGGATCAGCAGCCCCTCACATCACCAGGTAATAGACATGACTATATACACACGTCCTCTCATTATTTGTATGTAAAGAATGAATTCAGTTTCTGTATGTGTTCCCTACAGTCAGATCCAGTAAGAGAACAGCACCAGAGAGGTGTCCCCGTCCTCTTGATAAGCAGAATATGGAGGATAATACTACAGAGAAAGATCTCATACATATTAATGCTACAGACATAAAGCAAAGAAGAAGGACAGATGTGAGCGGTGATGAGCAGTATAAGGAGGACATTACTACAGGGAAAGATCTGATCTATATTAATGCTACAGACATAAAGCAAGAAGAAGAGACACATGTGAGCGGTGATGAGCAGTATATGGAGGACATTCCTACAGGGAAAGATCTGAACAATATTAATGTTACAGACATAAAGCAAGAAGAAGAGACAGATGTGAGCAGTGATGAGCAGTATAAGGACATTTCTACAGCGAAAGATCTGAACAATATTAATGCTACAAACATAAAGGAAGAAGAAGAGACAGATGTGAGCGGTGTTGAGCATTATACAGAGGACATTTCTACAGGGAAAGATCTGATCTATATTAAAGCTACAGACATAAAGGAAGAAGAAGAGACAGATGTGAGCGGTGACGAGCAGTATATGGAGGACATTTCTACAGGGAAAGATCTGAACAATATTAATGCTACACACATAAAGGAAGAAGAAGAGACGGATGTGAGTGATGATGAGCAGTATAAGAAGGACATTCCTATAGGAAAAGATCTAATCTATATTTTTGCTAAAGACATAAAGAAAGAAGAAGAGACAGATGTGAGCAGTGATGAGCAGTATAAGGAGGATATTCCTACAGGGAAAGATCTGATCTATATTAATGCTACAGACATAAAGGAAGAAGAAGAGACACATGTGAGCAGTGATGAGCAGTATAAGGAGGACATTCCTACAGGTAACCATCCAGGTGAGTAGTAACCACTAAATGTAGAGAAGATTCCCATCCTGGAGGGTGAAGCACCAGGATGTTCATTTACCCATGTCGCCCATTGTCGTTTCATCTCCATGTTTTTACCTCTAACTTTTTTATTTTTCCACTTATGGAGCTGTGAGGGTCATATTTTGCATTGTAGTTTTTACCACTTTTGTGTGGTTTTGACTTTTTAATCCCTTTTTATAAAAAAAAGTTCTGGAATGTGATGTGAATGAAAATCAGCTATTTTGGCGTTTGGAGTGTTTTTGTGTTCATGTCAGGATCAGGAATATGACCATTTAATAGTTCAGACAGTTCTGTACGTGGTGATAGTAAGATTCCTTATGTAGATCAGTGTAATGCATATGCACTAGATCAGAGCTCTATTGGGAAACGTGTAGACACCAAGGCCTCTTCCTGACAACCGATCGGCATCTCGCCAGAATTTTGTAAAGTGGAGCAAACAATATATAACTTATTGGGGACATTGGGTGTACCTGTAAGCCCTAGGTCCACTCTCATTGTATGAAGCGCGGTCTGCGGCTGATCCTGCTTATACTCTGGGGTCCCCTTTGCAATCAACAGCCTGGATCCACAGCTAATTCTCAGTGATCAGCTGAGAGGACGGAGGTCCTTACCTAGCTTCATGCTGTCCGATCGGCACTCCTTCAGTGCAGGAAGCCATGGCAGGCTGTAGTAATGGAGCGCCGATAACACCGATCAATGCTGTGCTATGGTAATCACAAGATTCCATGTAATGTTTTTCTATGGGGACTTCAAAAAGTAAATAAAATGTTAAAAAAAAGTTTATTACAGTGAATAAGCCCCTTCCCCCTTTTTCAATTAAAATAAAAAAAAAAAAAAATAATATGTAAAAAAAAAATAGAGGGCGACCGCTGTGATTCGCTGATTAATTCTGACTGGCGAATTACAGCTTTTTCCGCCCGATCGGGTCACTGGCGACCCGATCAGCCGGAAAATAAAAGTGATCAGTGCTGCCAGAGACAGGACTGATCATCCTGAAGGATAGGAGTGAGGTGGCAGGAGGGGGGGCGGGGGGTTAAAGTGAAGATACACCGCTCTGCCCATGCATTGAAGTCCGGGCAGAGTGGGGGGAACATAGCAGCGGGTACCTGCGGGCGGAGATCAGCGGTGGGGACTGCGATTCTGACACCGAAGATCATCAGCGCGGGCAGACCACAGTCTGAAGATCGTTGGTAAGTGATCTTCAACTGTGGCCTTCTAGTGGTTGAAAAGCTACAACTCTCAGCATGCCCAGACTGACAGGCATTTTGGACATGGAGTTCTGCTACATCTGGCCCTTCAGATGTTGCCGAACTACAACACCCAGCATGCCTGGACAGTCTGGTAATGCTGGGAGTTGTATTTTTGCAACATCTAGAGGTACACTGGTGGGGAAACACTGAGTTAGGGTCTGTAACTACAACTCCCAACATGCACTGACAGACCAAGCATGCTGGGAGTTGTAGTTTTGCAAGAGCTGGAGACACGCTAGGTGGGAAACACTGAGTTATGTAAATGTACAGGGTACATTCACATGGGTGGGGGTTTACAGTGAGTTTCTCGCTGCAAGTTTGAGCTGTGGCAAATTTTCTGCCGAAACACTACATACACACACCCTTACACAGTTCCCCAACCCTAGCTCTGTTTTCAAAATGGAGCCTCCAGCTGTTGCAAAACAACTGTCCAGGCATGCTGGGAGTTTAGCAACAGCTGGAGGCACCCTGTTTGGGAATCAATGGCATAGAATATTTTTGGTAGCGGAGGCACTTGTAACACTTGCATCTGAGTCCACTCCTATGCAAATCCCTAATTTAGGCCTCAAATGCGCATGGCGCTCTCTCACTGTGGAGCCCTGTCATATTTCAAGGCAGCAGTTTAGGGCCACATATGGGGTATTTCTGTACTCGGGAGAAATAGCGTTACAAATTTTGGGGGGCTTTTTCTCCTTTTATCCCTTATGAAAAGGAAAGGTTGGGGGTTACTTCAGCATGTTAGTGTAAAAAAATAAAAAAAAATTACACCAACATGCTGGTGTTGCCCCATACTTTTCATTTTCACAAGAGGTAAAAGGCAAAGACCCCCAAAATTTGTAACGCAATTTCTCCTGAGTACGGAAATACCCCAGATGTGGATGTAAAATGCTCTGCGGGCGCACAACAAGGCTCAGGAGTGAGAGCGCACTATGTACAGGGGTGGATTGCACAGGGGTGGCTGATTTTACAGCGGTTCTGACATAAATGCAAAACAATAAACACCCACATGTGACCCCATTTTGGAAACTACACCCCTCAGGGAACGTAACAAGGGGTATAGCCTGAACACCCCACAGGTGTTTGACAAATTTTTGTTAAAGTTGAATGTGAAAATGAATGGGCGCACTACAGGGCTCAGAAGAGAAGGAGCGCCATTGGGCTTTTGGAGACAGAATTTGGCCTGAATTGAAGGCCATGTGGGTTTACAAAGCTCCCATGGTGCCAGAACAGTGGGCCACTCCACATGTGACCCCATTTTGGAAACTACACCCCTCATGTAATGTAATATGGGGTACAGTGAGCATTTACACCTCACAGGTTTCTGACAGATTTTTGGAACAGTGGGCCGTGAAAATGAAAAATCTAAAAATTTTTTTCACGTCCAACACAAGTCAAACACTTGTGGGGTATTAAGGCTTACTATACCCCTTATTACGTTCCCTGAGGTGGTGTAGTTTCCCAAATAGTTGCCATGTGTTTTTTTTTTTTTCCTGTTCTAGTATCACGGGGGCTTCCTAAATGTGACATGCCCCCCAAAAACCATTTCAGCAAAATTTGCTTTCCAAAATCCCATTGTTGCTCCATCTCTTCTGAGCCCTCTAGTGCACCCATAATGCACTTTACATCCACATATGAGGTATTTCCTTACTCGAGAGAAGTGGGGTTACAAATTTTGGGGGGCTTTTTCTCCTGTTACCCCTTGTAAAAATGGAAGAAAATGGGTCTACAAGAACATGTTAGTGTAAAAAAATGGAGATTTTTTATGTTCTCCTCCACTTTGCTGCTATTCCTGTGAAACGCCTAAAGGACAACAAACTTTCTGAATATCATTTTGAATACTTTTAGGGGTGCAGTTTTCATTATGGGGTCCATTATTGGGGATTTCTAACATAAACGCCCCCAAAATTCACTTCAAAACTAAACCTGGTCCCTGAAAAATTCCGATTTAGAAATTTTCGTGAAAAATAAAAAAAATGCTCCTAAGCTTTGAAGCCCTCTAATGTCTTAAAAAGGAAAAACATGTCAACTTTATGATGTCAACACAAATGACACATTTTATATGTGAATCAATATATAATTTATTTGGAATATCCATTTTCCTTACAAGTAGAGAGTTTCAAAGTTAGAAAAATGCTACATTTTTTAATTTTTCATGACATTTTGGAATTTTTTTACCAAGAAATGATGCAAGTATCGACAAAAATTTACCACTATCATAAAGTAGAATATATCACGAAAAAACATTCTCAGAATCAAATTCATAAGTTAAAGCATCTCAGAGTTATTAATGCTTATTAAAGTGACAGTGGTCAGATGTGCAAAAAACGCTCTGGTCCTTATGGTTAAAATGGGCTGGTTTCATAAGGGGTTAAAATATAATGTTAATAAAATCTTACAGTCAATAGTGTCAACGTGAAAATAACCAAATTCCAGAATTGAAAAAATTCACAAAAAAGGCCTATTTTTGTACGCGACAATGCCTGGACCCCATATGGGAGATTGCGGGGGGGGGGGGGGGGGGGGGGGGGGCTCCCGCGGGGATAAGTGTCTTACACTGCAGTACTCCTTTTAATCTGATTTCTGAAACTGCATAGGTCATGTGATCTGTACATGGGGAGGGGAGGAGAAATGTGGGGAGAAACCACTGAACACATGAATGGGGGTTGATAGGTCATGTGATCTGTACATGGGGGAGGGGAGGAGAGAGCGGCCGATGTGGGGAGAATCCACTGAACACATAAATGGGGGGTAGGTATGAAGGTGAATGTAATGAAGAAGCCGTATGGTGTATACAGGGGTAGGGGCACATACATGGGGGAGGGGAGGAGAGAGGGGCCGATGTGGGGAGAATCCACTGAACACATAAATGGGGGGTAGGTATGAAAGTGAATGTAATGAAGAAGCCGTATGGTGTATACAGGGGTAGGGGCACATACATGGGGGAGGGGAGGAGAGAGGGGCCGATGTGGGGAGAATCCACTGAACACATAAATGGGGGGTAGGTATGAAAGTGAATGTAATGAAGAAGCCGTATGGTGTATACAGGGGTAGGGGCACATACATGGGGGAGGGGAGGAGAGAGGGGCCGATGTGGGGAGAATCCACTGAACACATAAATGGGGGGTAGGTATGAAAGTGAATGTAATGAAGAAGCCGTATGGTGTATACAGGGGTAGGGGCACATACATGGGGGGGGGGAGGGGCCGATGTGGGGAGAATCCACTGAACACATAAATGGGGGGTAGGTATGAAAGTGAATGTAATGAAGAAGCCGTATGATGTATACAGGGGTAGGGGCACATACATGGGGGAGGGGAGGAGAGAGGGGCCGATGTGGGGAGAATCCACTGAACACATAAATGGGGGGTAGGTATGAAAGTGAATGTAATGAAGAAGCCGTATGGTGTATACAGGGGTAGGGGCACATACATGGGGGAGGGGAGGAGAGAGGGGCCGATGTGGGGAGAATCCACTGAACACATAAATGGGGGGTAGGTATGAAAGTGAATGTAATGAAGAAGCCGTATGGTGTATACAGGGGTAGGGGCACATGCATGGGGGAGGGGAGGAGAGAGGGGCCGATGTGGGGAGAATCCACTGAACACATAAATGGGGGGTAGGTATGAAAGTGAATGTAATGAAGAAGCCGTATGGTGTATACAGGGGTAGGGGCACATACATGGGGGAGGGGAGGAGAGAGGGGCCGATGTGAGGAGAATCCACTGAACACATAAATGGGGGGTAGGTATGAAAGTGAATGTAATGAAGAAGCCGTATGGTGTATACAGGGGTAGGGGCACATACATGGGGGAGGGGAGGAGAGAGGGGCCGATGTGGGGAGAATCCACTGAACACATAAATGGGGGGTAGGTATGAAAGTGAATGTAATGAAGAAGCCGTATGGTGTATACAGGGGTAGGGGCACATACATGGGAACAGTCAGGGCCATCAGTGGAGACAGACTGGGGGATGAGACAATACACGGACACAACAGACCGGAGTGATGGGGAGAATGTTCCACCATATTCTGGGATCATTCTGCACTTATAAAGATGATAAATACAGGAAAGATTTTATGGTTATGACTCAAATATAATAAAATCTGTGTTATTCTCTGCAGATTCTTGTAGCAGGAGATCAGAGGAGAATCTTATATCTTCAGATTATAAAGCAGATGATGATATCACACAAGATACATATGAAGAACATTCCATTATCCCAGATACACCCTCAGCCCTTCACAGCCAAGATCTGTCATCTCATCCTTATATACAGGTCCTGTCTTCTCAGTCATCACAGGATGTTATGCAAAATAAAAGTAATAGTATAAGTGTTGAGCATCAAAAAGCTCCCACAGAGGAGATGCTATTTCCATGTTCAGAATGTGGGATATGTTTTACTCAGGAATCAAATCTTGTTCAGCATCAGAGAATTCACTTAGGAGAAAAGATATTACTATGCCCAGAATGTGGGAAATGTTTAATTGAAAAATCAGATTTTGTGAAGTCCTTACAATGCCCAGAATGTGGGAAATGTTTTACTTGGAAATCAGATGTTGTTGAACGTCTAAGAACTCACTCAGGAGAGAAGCCCTTTTCATGTTCAGAATGTGAAAGATGTTTTACTCGGGAATCAAATCTTGAAACACATCAGAGAACTCACAGAAAGGAGAAATTTTCATGCTCAGAATGTGGTAAATCTTTTACTTACAAATCAAAACTTGTAACACATCAAAGAACTCACACAGGGGAGAAGCCATTTTCATGTTCAAAATGTGGGAAATGTTTTATTAACAAATCAAGTCTTGTTAGACATCAAAGAACTCACACAGGGGAGAAGCCGTTTTCATGTTCAGAATGTGGGAAATGTTATGTTCACAAAGCAGGTCTTGTTCATCATCAGACTAGACGGTTTCATTTTTTTTGGAAATAACAGCTCCGCTGGCTCAAATGGGTAGACATTATGTGGTCCCTAAAGGGGGACCTACAGACAAATAGAAAGATTTGCCACAAATTGGGACTCATTATTAAAACTTAACCTTTAATATATATATATATATATATATATATATATATATATATATATATACACATATACACACACCATATAAAATTGTAGTCCAAAGTTTATTAGAAATACATGACACAGTGAAAAAGTAACAAGATTACACACAGAATGGCCCAACGACCCAGAGCCAAGCAGATCTAAGGAGGGGACCAAGGGGGAATGCAGGTTTGATGTTACTGCAGAAAAGGGATAGTGCCCATCCTGTACTGAATACCCCATAGATCTGTCCCTATGTTTGGAGGGACCCCATCTCCTAAACAGGATGTCCTAAACCACGGTGACGGTCCCTCTACTGGAGGGAGAAAATAACAGAAGATGATTTTAGGGACATTGGGTCCAGGTGTCACCACATACAACAAACAAATTAATAAAGTTCTTGTTTAGAGTCTTGTAAGAACAAAATCAATGACACAATTCTGTCTCTATTGATTCTGTATTATTGATGATCGTACAGAAATAGCGCTAATGCGAATGTTAGTGTCTCCATAACCCCATGCTCACCGTCCTGCAACAGGCCAAAGCCCTGGACCAGGTTGAATTTGAGAACAGTAGCCCTATGCCTTTCTGGGGTGGACTCTGTGCGCTCCATACGCCTGATATACTTCTTCTCTAAGGTGATAGTTAGAGATGAGCGAATTTACAGTAAATTCGATTCGTCACGAACTTCTCGGCTCGGCAGTTGATGACTTATCCTGCATAAATTTGTTCAGTTTCAGGTGCTCCGGTGGGCTGGAAAAGGTGGATACATTCCTAGGAAAGAGTCTCCAGCCCACGGGAGCACCTGAAAGATGAACTAATTTATGCAGGAAAAGTCATCAACTGCCGAGCCGAGAAGTTCGTGACGAATCGAATTTACTGTAAATTCGCTCATCTCTAGTGATAGTAATCTGGTGCAGGACCTTGAGGACATCCAAGGATTCATGGCTGCTCTCCAGACGAGTCCCTTGGGGCATATGCCGTGATGCAGAAGGCCTGGATCGCTGGAGGTGTTCATCTCTGTGGTGCTAAACACCAGCTCAGTGAGTGAGTCCTATGTGCGCTTGAGGGGTGAGAAGCTTGCTGGGATGGATTGTCCCACTGGTGGCCGGATATCCGGAGGGATCCTGACTACCAGTATTAATGGCTAGCTTCCACTGTCCAGCAGTGGGACATACAGGCACCTCTCTTCCTCAGGTACAGCTGGCAGCTTCTCCGACAGGTTGGCGAACAGTGCTGAGGCAGCCACTGCGACCTTCTCAGCACAACCCGCCATCTCATGTCAGAGACTGAAGAGGCGGAGACTGTTCTTTTCTTTTATAGCTGGCTCTGACAAAATGGCCACTGACAGTAAGTCTTCAGCTGGTGCCTCCTCTTCTACTGTCCCCTGTACAACAGAGAGGGGGGGGGGGGTCCTTTTTTGTTCCAGCTAGGGGTGGTGAGAGTCTTGGTTCCCCCTCTAGGAGGAGGTTCATGGTTTTTCGTGCACTTTGGAGACTTTTTTGTTAAAGGGGCTATCTAGGAATAGAAAAACACAGCTAATTTCTTTCAAAAACAGCTCCCTGTCTGTCCCCAGGTCGGGTGTGGTATTACAACTTTGTTCCATTCACTTCAATGGAACTGAGCTGCAGAACCACACCCAACCAGGAGACAGACGGGAATCGGTTTTCGAAAGAAAGTACCTCTGTTTTTCTATTCGTGGATAACCCCTTTTAACCCCTCTGGGAGCGACTGGATTTTTGAAATGTATTAAAAATTCCCCCCCTTGTTTACACATGGCTGCTGTGCTGAAGATGTAGCAGACAATGTCAGTAGAAATCACGGTATTAGAAACACAAACTCTCATTTACTATTGTAAAACCTACCTGTTCTGTCGGGTTGGGCGCCAGATTGTGGCACATTGCCAGAATAAAATAAAAAACTGACCAACCCGGAAAAGGGGCGTGGCCCTGACATTTGCAAAAAATACCAACATTTACTAAGGTTTCCACAGAAAATGTGGTGGATTTGAGCTGAGGAAAACCCGACAGATCAGAACATGTGTAAAAAAGGCAAAACATAGGGAAAAGTGTAAAATGTAAGGAAATTAGGGATCGACCAATTATCGGTTTGGACGATATTATTGGCCGATATTCACGATTGTGTTATCGGTATCGGCAATTACCTTGCTGATAATGCGGGCGCTTTAAATCAATGAACTGCAGCGGCTTTTGCGGGGCCAGAGACTGCTGCCACCTGCTTCTCTCCCCCTGCCTGTCCTGAGTCCAACCACCGCCGCTGCCCGATTGCCTCCCCCTGCCTATCCTCTGACCAGAGACCGCCGCTGCCCCATTACCTCCCCCATCCCCGGTTTTATAATTCCCTGTTCCCAGGGTCCGTGCTACTTCTGGCTCCGGCGGTGTCCTGAGCTGTCACTGCGCCGGGCCATTGCCGGAGATGTCGCGTTGAGGACGTCACTCATTGCGCACATCAACAGCGCAGGACGCTGCAGGAGCCAGAAGTAGCGCGGACCCCGGGAACAGGTAATTATAAAACCGGGGATGGGGGAGGTAATGCGGTCTCTGGCCAGAGGATAGGCAGGGGGAGGCAATCGGGCAGCGGCGGTAGTTGGACTCGGGACCCCAGGACAGGCAGGGGGAGAGAAGTGGGCTGCGGCCTCTGGGCATGGGGATGCAATCGGGCAGCGGCGGTGGTTGGATTCAGGACCCCAGGACAGGCAGGGGAGAGAAGCGGGCATTCATTGATTTAAAGTGCCCGTTTATCAGGGTATACCCACACACACGCACCCTCATTTTACCAAGGATATTTGGGGAGGGGAGGGGGGGGGGGGTGGAATTAAATTACCCGGAATATCGGTATAAGTTATCTGCTATCGGCCTGAAGGTTCACAGGTTATTGGTATCGGCTCTAAAAAAAAATCAATATCGTTCGATCCCCAAAGCAAATCTTTGGAAAAATATCTGATGGGAATAAAATAACAAAACTACACAACACTCTTAGCAAATCAGGGTCTCTGCAGGCCGGACAATAAAGGCACAGCCTGTACTTGCAGACCACGTGGCGGTAACAATACAATACAATACAATGTAGCTGTATCCTGTTCATACACGCCATATATGTAGTAGGTAGAGGAGAGAACACTTTTGTTCAGAACGCTGGGTTCGGGGAGTCATGGTCGTCACCTCATGCTACCTCCCCTCCATTCATGTCTATAGGATGGAGTGTGATGGCTGTGGCCTCTCGTCATGCCCCCCTCCTATAGATATATATGGAGGGGGTGTGGTGTGATGTCACGGCCCAGCCACCTGAAGCAAGAGTTCTGAATTTAATGTTTGGGGATCACTGGGCCAAACCCCCCTGCGATCAGACATCTTATCCCCTATCCTTTGGATAGGATATAAGATGTCCAGGGGTGGAGTACCCCTTTAAAAAATGAAAATCGGCCGGGGACAAATTAATATGAAGTGATATGATAGAAGATAGACAGACCTTCCTATCCTCTCGCCCCGTAACACGACTTTTGCATGTATGTCATGCACTGTAATAGCATTATTAAAGTGGAACTCCGGCGGAAAACAAATGTTTTCAAATCAACTGGTGCCAGAAAGTTATACAGATATGTTAATTACTTCTATATAAAAATCTTAATCCTTCCAGTACTGTATGCTCTACAGGAAGTTGCGTAGTTCTTTCCAGTCTGACCACAGTGCTCTCTGCTGACACTTCTGTCTGTGTCGGGAACTGTCCAGAGCAGGAGAAGTTTGCTATGGGGATTTGTTCTTACACTGGACAGTTCCTGACAAGGACAGAAGTGGCAGCAGAGAGCACTGTGGTCAAAGTGGACAATTAATGGGGTCCTGGTGCAAGATTAAAGGGGTACTCCGCTACTCAGCGTTTGCAACAAACTGTTCCAAATGCTGGAGCTGGTGACGTCATAGCCCTGCCCCCTCATGATGTCACGTCCCGCCCCCTCAATGCAAGTCTATGGGAGGGGGCGTGACGGGCGTCACGCCCCCTCCCATAGACTTGCATTGAGGGGGTGGGGCATGATGTCATGAGAGGGCGGGGCTATGATGTCCTATTTTCTTCTCATGTTGGCGTGCAGCTGTTGTATTATAGCCCTGAAAGTGTCTAATAAACCTGGCTTGCTGGAAATGAAGCGGCGATCTGTATCAGAGCCGGGAGAATAATTCACCTCAGAAGCCGGGATGTCTGGATAATCTCTTTACTGAAGACGTGTCAGGTCCAGAAATACAAATGACGCTTCAGATGACAGAACAGCAGAAACTTGTGAGGAGATTTATCAAAACCTGTGCAGAGGAGACGTTACCCAGTCGCCCATAGCAACCAATCAGATCGCTTCTTTCATTTTTGAAAAGGCCTCTAGAAACTGAAAGAAGCGATGTGATTGGTTGCTATGGGCGACTGGTCAACTTCTCCTCTAAGATAAATCTCCCCCTTGGTTTACACTTATACAGAAGGAGCTTGGTGAGTGGGTACCCCGGGCTGTATACAATTATCTGGGCACTCTGCTGACGAGGCTCCAGTACTGGGCACCTCTGATGTCTATACAGGGGCCGTGTATACCTGAAGACCCTCTCTACCTCACCCGCTGAGCTAGACACCACTGACCTGAGGGCGTCCATCAGGGACCCAAGACACTCGTCCATCACAGGGACAGATACGGCCCTGAGGATTCCCGAACCTTCACCCACTTACTACAGGGATCTAGTCCTAAAGTCCCTTCAGTTATGGCTCCATCTCAGCAGAGGGAATCATCAGTCAGGTTGTAGCTGAATCTGGATCTGGTGGGTAAAGGTATATACCCTGACTGATGTGTGAGGGACTGCAGGCCGGAGATGGGGCTTATTCCCTAAACTACACCAGACTGACTAAATACTTTGATGTCTCCTCTACTATGTACACATACAGCTCAGCTACATGTACATTACACATATACAGCTCTACTGTGTACACATACAGCTCAGCTACATGCACATTACACATATACAGCTCTACTGTGTACACATACAGCTCAGCTACATGCACATTACACATATACAGCTCTACTGTGTACACATACAGCTCAGCTACATGTACATTACACATATACAGCTCTACTGTGTACACATACAGCTCAGCTACATGTACATTACACATATACAGCACTACTATGTACATATACAGCTCAGCTACATGTACATTACACATATACAGCTCTACTGTGTACACATACAGCTCAGCTACATGCACATTACACATATACAGCTCTACTGTGTACACATACAGCTCAGCTACATGTACATTACACATATACAGCTCTACTGTGTACACATACAGCTCAGCTACATGTACATTACACATATACAGCTCTACTGTGTACACATACAGCTCAGCTACATGTACATTACACATATACAGCTCTACTGTGTACACATACAGCTCAGCAACATGTACATTACACATATACAGCTCTACTGTGTACACATACAGCTCAGCTACATGTACATTACACATATACAGCTCTACTGTGTACACATACAGCTCAGCTACATGTACATTACACATATACAGCACTACTGTGTACACATACAGCTCAGCTACATGTACATTACACATATACAGCTCTACTGTGTACACATACAGCTCAATACATGAACATTACACATATACAGCTCTACTGTGTACACATACAGCTCAGCTACATGCACATTACACATATACAGCTCTACTGTGTACACATACAGCTCAGCTACATGCACATTACACATATACAGCTCTACTGTGTACACATACAGCTCAGCTACATGCACATTACACATATACAGCTCTACTGTGTACACATACAGCTCAGCTACATGTACATTACACATATACAGCTCTACTGTGTACACATACAGCTCAGCTACATGCACATTACACATATACAGCTCTACTGTGTACACATACAGCTCAGCTACATGTACATTACACATATACAGCTCTACTGTGTACACATACAGCTCAGCTACATGCACATTACACATATACAGCTCTACTGTGTACACATACAGCTCAGCTACATGTACATTACACATATACAGCTCTACTGTGTACATATACAGCTCAGCTACATGTACATTACACATATACAGCTCTACTGTGTACACATACAGCTCAGCTACATGTACATTACACATATACAGCTCTACTGTGTACACATACAGCTCAGCTACATGTACATTACACATATACAGCTCTACTGTGTACACATACAGCTCAGCTACATGCACATTACACATATACAGCTCTACTGTGTACACATACAGCTCAGCTACATGTACATTACACATATACAGCTCTACTGTGTACACATACAGCTCAGCTACATGTACATTACACATATACAGCTCTACTGTGTACACATACAGCTCAGCTACATGTACATTACACATATACAGCTCTACTGTGTACACATACAGCTCAGCTACGTGTACATTACACATATACAGCACTACTGTGTACACATACAGCTCAGCTACGTGTACATTACACATATACAGCTCTACTGTGTACACATACAGCTCAGCTACATGTACATTACACATATACAGCTCTACTGTGTACACATACAGCTCAGCTACATGTACATTACACATATACAGCTCTACTGTGTACACATACAGCTCAGCTACATGTACATTACACATATACAGCTCTACTGTGTACACATACAGCTCAGCTACATGTACATTACACATATACAGCTCTACTGTGTACACATACAGCTCAGCTACATGTACATTACACATATACAGCTCTACTGTGTACACATACAGCTCAGCTACATGCACATTACACATATACAGCACTACTGTGTACACATACAGCTCAGCTACATGCACATTACACATATACAGCTCTACTGTGTACACATACAGCTCAGCTACATGCACATTACACATATACAGCTCTACTGTGTACACATACAGCTCAGCTACATGTACATTACACATATACAGCTCTACTGTGTACACATACAGCTCAGCTACATGCACATTACACATATACAGCTCTACTGTGTACACATACAGCTCAGCTACATGTACATTACACATATACAGCTCTACTGTGTACACATACAGCTCAGCTACATGTACATTACACATATACAGCTCTACTGTGTACACATACAGCTCAGCTACATGTACATTACACATATACAGCTCTACTGTGTACACATACAGCTCAGCTACATGTACATTACACATATACAGCACTACTGTGTACACATACAGCTCAGCTACATGTACATTACACATATACAGCTCTACTGTGTACACATACAGCTCAGCTACATGTACATTACACATATACAGCTCTACTGTGTACACATACAGCACAGCTACATGTACATTACACATATACAGCTCTACTGTGTACACATACAGCTCAGCTACATGTACATTACACATATACAGCTCTACTGTGTACACATACAGCTCAGCTACATGTACATTACACATATACAGCTCTACTGTGTACACATACAGCTCAGCTACATGCACATTACACACAGCTCTGCTGCAGACATATATAACACACACATACACAGCTCTGCACCACGCACATCACACACACACAGCTCTGCTGCATACACATAACTTCAGCTCATCCAGCAGCGATCACAACCAGCACAGCAGAGTCCTGCATACACTGAGCAGATGAGCCTAGAGCAGCAGCCCCTGATCATGTGACTCCTCCTCCTCCATGTGACTGATCACATGACGGTGACATCATCGCAGGTCCTGTAAGCACACGGCTCCTCTACAGCTCTGGAGGTATGTTGATAAATATATAATCAGATACAATGGTCCGGCCATGTAGTATAAATAGGAAAGGTTACATACAGGAGGGTGAAGCAGTCACCAGATTATGTATAAAGTGCATAGAGAGTAGGGGAGAGACTGCAGAATATGGAGGTTTTGATCTCTCCAAAGCCCAGAGGTTTTAGAAGCAGGGGTACGCAATGCGCTGACAAATAGTGGCCTTGCATTGGTCAGTATTTGTCAGGGCAAAGCAGGGAATGGCCGCAGCTACTTTACGGGAGCTGCGTGGTTGCCAGGCAGACGTGTGCCATCCCCTGACGTTGCGCAGAGGTGCCGCACAGCGCAGGAGGACATCACCTTTCTGTGCAGCCCCGCCGAACGGGACTCTGGGTGCGCCGTATCCCCGAACAGGCCGGGTAATGTTAAAGGAAAACTGTCACATGTTCACTCCTACACTAACCACAGGTACTGACGGAAAGTATGGTGGACGCTGATTCACATGATCCCTACTAGGGCTGCACAATATGGGGAAAATGTGCGATTGTGATTTTGGGCCTAAATATTGTGATTTTGTTATGCGATGCGATATAATTAAAAAAATTGTGAAATCCCCCCTTTCATGTCCAATCGCACCCATTCCACACCTATCTACCCATTTTATGCCCACCGCCCATTTCACATCTCCCCTCTCCTCACACCCTATCGGTCCAGCTAAGACACTAGAGAGAGTGTGATGGTGCAAGGGTTAAGGCCACCAGACCTCTGGGTATCCACTACAAGTTCTAGCAAGTCACCAAATTAACCCTTAGATAAACGTGTATTACCAGAGCCTCCTTCAGAAAGGTGAGCTCATATATTTAGAGATCAAAGACCAGAGCTGATTAATTAAACATTTAATCTGATAAAAGGTATGACAGTGCTGACTATATAAAAATACAGAAACAAATGACATACAGGTACAAAAATATATAAAAGAGTTTGGCAAGACAAGTTCAGAAAGCAAAAGATGAAGTTCTTACAGCATTATGATATAGCAGTCCATGAGCTGCTCTTAGGATGGTCTTGTCAGCTTTGGGCACAGCCTTGAACACCCAACTTTGAGTCTAGCATTGTTTTAAATATTATATATCTGCCTTTTTGGAGGGAGACTCCATTCCCCCCCCTCCCCTTTGATCCCACCAGGGGGTCTTCTCTCTTCCTGGCCCCTTATCTGTGTGATTATATGATGGGACCAGAGTGCATGACTTCCTGCTGCTTCAAAAGAGCCTTTAACTTCAAAGGAGATGTAAACAAACAGCCAGACCTCCAATAAAATGCAATACACAAAAGGATACACCATCTGAATGACCTCTCACCCATGTCTTGGATAATACATCACACACAGTTATAATTTATAATACACATATTGGATTTTAATAATCAGGCCTTGGGCCTGACACCCCCCTTGTCACAATCCCCTCATCCCCTGTCACATTCTCCCCCCCCCCCTGTCACATTCCCCCCCCTGTCACATTCCCCCCCCCCCTGTCACATTCTCCTCCCCGCCCTGTCACATTCTCCTCCCCCCCTGTCACATTCTCCTCCCCCCCCTGTCACATTCCCCCCTGTCACATTCCCCCCCCGTCACATTCTCCTCCCCCCCATCCCCCGTCACATTCTCCCCCCCCCCCCCCCCCATCACATTCTCCTCCCACTTTTCACATTCTTGTACTGCAGCAATACACTGTGTTTCCCGGGCGGTTTTCAAATCTTCTGTGGGAAACCCAGTGTGTTTGCTGTCGAAAAAGTCCTTTCCCCATCAGCCAATCACTGGCTTGACACGTGACACCACTGCAGCCAGTGATTGGCTGAAAAGGGAAAGGTCCTACTAGTTGAATGGTGAAGAGAGGAGACCCCAGACCACACGGAGGGGAACGGCATCTGCAGGGACCAGGAGGAGGTGAGCAGAATTATTTTTTTCTCCCTGTGCCCTTTTATTTAGCACAGTGTTTTTCTATCAGGGTGCCTCCATCTGTTATGACTACTACTCCCAGCATGCCCGGACAGCCTTTACCAGTCCGGGCATGCTGAGAATTGTAGATTTGCAACAACTGGAGGCCCCCTGGTTGGGAAACACTGACTTTTAGTGCTGTATTTATCAGTGTATAACACAAACACCATTTTAACAGGGAAATTTAAGTAAAAAAATAAATGTAATAAAAATTACTTGGACTAAATGCCACATCATCCCCCCAACTTTAATTTCTTCTGCACCTCAGTTTGGTCCCGTCCCCTCCAGTGTCACATTATTCCTTCCCTTTTATCAGTCCCTGTGCCACATTTACCCCTCTCATCGCCACCCCCCCCCCGTGTCTTATAATCCCCCCCTCATCATTTCCCCCTGTGTCGTCATCATCACCCCCATCATGTTCCTCCTATGCCATTCTTCCCATCCCTCATCATTCCCACCCCATGCTTCATCATTCCCCCTTTTCCCCTGCTTTTTATATATATATTTTTTTTATTTTCCCTACCTCCCCCCTCACTCCCCCCCCCTCCGCTTTTCATATATATTTTGTTTTATTTCCCCCCCTCCCTCATCATTCTCCCTTTTCCCCTGCTATTTATATACATTTTCCCTACCTCCCTCCTCACTCCCCCCCCCCCTGCTTTTTATATATTTTATTTTCCCTCCCTCCCCCCCCCCCTCAACATTCCCCCTTTTCCCCTGCTTTTTATAAAATTTTTTTACTTTCCTTACTTGACTGCACTTCGGCAGGCCAGGTCAGACGGGGGGTCTTGCAGGCTGTGTGGTCAGTGAAGCAGATGAGTGACGTCCTCTCCCGGCTCCTCTGCGCGGCATCAGTGACGTCACTTTTCATTTCCTGCAGTCGCCGCACTCCGAACTCTAACTCGCGGCGGTTGCAGGAAATTAAAACGGACGTCTCTGATACCGCGCAGAGGAGCCAGGAGAGGGCGTCATTCATCTGCTTCATACAGCCCGCAAGACCCGCCGTCTGACCTGGCCTGCGCAAAAAAAGTGCAAAAAACTATAAAAAGCAGGGGAAAAGGGGGAATGATGAGGAAGGGGGGAGGTAGAGAAAATTAAAAGCACAGCGGGGAGGAGACGCCGCTGGTCACTGATTTAAAGTGGCCACGGCCGGGCTGCAAATACTTCACAAGCAGACGCTACTGCGGACGCTTTAAATCAGTGACCAGAAGATTTATTGGCATATAACACGCAGGCAGGTTTGCGGGTCATACACCGATAAATACGGGTATTTACATTTGTTTTTACCTGCTCTGGCCGACCCTGCCACGGGAGCCGCCCGAGCAGATAATCGCATGTTTTCCCGGGGGGGCCGTATCGCTATATCGCAAAAAGCAAAAATCATGATTCCATTGCTTTTGCAATATATCATGCAGCCCCAATCCCTACCTTGCCCCGATCTGCCCGGCTGTCCACCCACAATGTGTCTGTAATTGGCAGGGGCGGGGTTTTCAGTAGCCTAGTGGCACTGTGATGTCAGTGCCGCCTGTCCGCAGCGCCACCCGCTTATGAATATTCATCCCTCCCTCCGGCTCTCCCTCTCCCCGCCGCTCCTAACTGGTCTTCACAGGATCATATGAATCAGTGTCCCCCGCACTATCCACCAGTACCTGTGGTACTGTGGGGGAGTGAACATTTTACAGTTTTCCTTTAAAAAATATAAATAAAAACTAAGTGTATGGGAAGGAGGGATGTTAAAATATATATATATATATATATATATATGTGTGTGTATTAGCCCAGGGGGATCAGAGGGGGGGGGGGGGGGGGGAGAGAAATAATGGCACAAGGGCATTAAGATGGATGGGGGGGGGGAGGAATAATGGCAAAAGGGGATCAGTGGGAGGGGGGAATTACAGTCAAGGCTATAAATATTGGTATTTCTCACAAAAAAGGATTGCAGTAACACATGTTTTGCTATATACATAAACCAAAAAAGGGAGGAAAAAAGCAAATTGGACATAATGTCACCAAACTCCAAAAATGGTCTGGACAAAATTATTGGCACCGTTTCAAAATTGTGGATAAATAAGATTGTTTCAAGCATGTGATGCTCCTTTATACCCACCTGGGGCAAGTAACAGGTGTGGGCAATATAAAAACCACACCTGAAAGCAGATAAAAAGGAGAGAAGTTCATTTAGTCTTTGCATTGTGTGTCTGTGTGCCACACTAAGCATGGACAAAATTTCAACAATCTCAAGGTTCCAAGTCCATCTCCAGAGATCTAGATTTGCCTTTGTCCACAGTGCGCAACATTATCAAGAAGTTTACAACCCATGGCCCTGTAGCTAATCTCCCTGGGCGTGGACAGGAGAGAAAAATTGATGAAAGGTGTCAATGCAGGATAGTCTGGATGGTGGATAAGCAGCCCCAAACAAGTTCCAAAGATATTCAAGCCGTCCTGCAGGCTCAGGGAGCATCAGTGTCAGCGCGAACTATCCGTCATTATTTAAATGAAACGCTATGGCAGGAGACCCAGGAGGACCCCACTATGGAGGAGACCCAGGAGGACCCCACTATGGAGGAGACCCAGGAGGACCCCACTATGGAGGAGACCCAGGAGGACCCCACTATGGAGGGAGACCCAGGAGGACCCCACTGCTGACACAGAGACATAAAAAAGCAAGACTACATTTCGCCAAAATGAACTTGAGTAACCAAAATCCTTCTGGGAAATCGTTTGTGGACAGATGAGACCAAGATAGAGCTTTTTGGTAAAGCACATTCTGGTTACCAAAAATGGAATGAGGCCTACAAAGAAAAGAACACAGTACCTACAGTGATATATGGTGGAGGTCAGTGATGTTTGGGGTTGTTTTGCTGCCTCTGCAGGGGTAGGGAAATTTAAAAAAAAAAAAACTACTTGTCCAAGGGACAAAACAGAGCAGAATCTACTTGTCCCTCATAAAAATCCACCTGTCCTGGTACAAACTAATTTTAACCCAAATAGTATATAAATAAGGTCTTTTATCAAGAAAAACTTGATAGGCAGACTCATTAATGGAATACTGCAGTGCAAAATAACTTATCCTGTCCGCTGGGAAACCCCTCCCCCCCCGATATTTTGTAAGGGGCCCCCGGCAGGAATGGGTGCTTGTCCACATGACACAGCGTCCGACGCGCCCCCCCCCCCCCCCCCCCTGTATCCCATAGATACATGGAGGGGGCATTTCAGCAGCCGTGTCATGCAGGGACGGAACATTCCCTTCATGCCGTCTGCTGGGGCCTCATACAAGAGATGGGGGGGGGGGGGGGGGGTTGTCCCAGTGGTCAGACCCCTGAGATCTATCACTTATGGGGATAAGTTATTTTGCACTACAGTATTCCCTTAAGTAGGTAGTCCCCCTTCAGGTAGTTATGTCCCTTTATCATGTAGGGATCAAGTTGATCCCCATTATGTTAACCCCCCCCCCCCGATGCTCCCTGCGTCATTATATTCCCCCCCCCCTCTGATTCTCCCTATGTCATTATATCCCCCCCCCCAAAGCCATTATATTACCCCCCCTCCTCTCTGATGCCCCCTGCGTCATTATATTTCAGCCCAACCCCCTCCCCTCTCCTGTACAACATTATTTACTAAACCTCTGATCCCCTGCTTCCTGACCGACCCCATGTTCGCTCCGGCAGGCTCAGGGGCTCGGCGGTCACTGTTTTTACTGGACTGCATCTTCGGTCCGGTCGGAGGGCGCACAATGAGTGATGTCATCATACGCGTCTACACTGGGACAACGGTTGTCCTGTGTGGCTCGCTATAGGCTGCAGCGCACAGCTGCAGTCTATAGTGTTAAAGGGCAAAATTGATTTCCCCGTTATATGTGCATTTCCCCCGTTATATGTGCATTTAGGTTGCCAAAATAGAGGGATTTTAAACATACATCTGGTTAAAAGGTTTGAGATTTTTTTTTAAAGTGGTACAATAGTAGAAAAGTATGTAATTATGGGTATCATTTTTATCGTATTGATCCACTGAATAAATAAAACATGTCCTTTTTACCGGAGAGTGTACAGCGTGAAAACGAAACCTTCCAAAATTGTCAAAATTGCTGTTTTCTTTTCAATTTCCCCACACAAATAATATTTTTTTGGTTGCGCTGTACATTTTATGGTAAAAAAAACAAGCCCTCATACTAGTCTGTGGATGAAAATTAAAGAGTTATGATTTTTAGAAGTCGAGGAGGAAAAAAGGAAAATGCAAAAATAAAATAGGCTGTGTCCTTAAGGGGTTAAAACTGGATGTTGTGGTTAAGTCTGAGGGATCGAGATGTCGCATTCCAGAGATCTGGTGCAGCACGAGCAAAGTCTTGTAGACGGGAGTGAGAGGTTCGGATTATAGAAGATGTTAGTGTGAGGTCATTAGCAGATCAGAGAGAACGTGTAGGATGGTAGACAGAGATGAGAGAGGAGATGTAGGGAGGTGCGGAGAGAACGTGTAGGATGGTAGACAGAGATGAGAGAGGAGATGTAGGGAGGTGCGGAGAGAACGTGTAGGATGGTAGACAGAGATGAGAGAGGAGATGTAGGGAGGTGCAGAGAGAACGTGTAGGATGGTAGACAGAGATGAGAGAGGAGATGTAGGGAGGTGCAGAGATCATGTATAGGATGGTAGACAGAGATGAGAGAGGAGATGTAGGGAGGTGCAGAGATCATGTATAGGATGGTAGACAGAGATGAGAGAGGAGATGTAGAGAGGTGCAGAGATCATGTATAGGATGGTAGACAGAGATGAGAGAGGAGATGTAGGGAGGGGCAGAGAGAACGTGTAGGATGGTAGACAGAGATGAGAGAGGAGATGTAGAGAGGAGATGTAGGGAGGTGCAGAGATCATGTATAGGATGGTAGACAGAGATGAGAGAGGAGATGTAGAGAGGTGCAGAGATCATGTATAGGATGGTAGACAGAGA
Organism: Hyla sarda; assembly: GCF_029499605.1. Classification (NCBI taxonomy): domain Eukaryota; kingdom Metazoa; phylum Chordata; class Amphibia; order Anura; family Hylidae; genus Hyla; species Hyla sarda. The sequence continues at coordinate 614,183,137 of NC_079189.1, forward strand.
TGAGAGAGGAGATGTAGGGAGGGGCAGAGAGAACATGTAGGATGGTAGACAGAGATGAGAGAGGAGATGTAGGGAGGAGCAGAGAGAACATGTAGGATGGTAGACAGAGATGAGAGAGGAGATGTAGGGAGGTGCAGAGATCATGTATAGGATGGTAGACAGAGATGAGAGAGGAGATGTAGGGAGGTGCAGAGAGAACGTGTAGGATGGTAGACAGAGATGAGAGAGGAGATGTAGGGAGGTGCAGAGAGAACGTGTAGGATGGTAGACAGAGATGAGAGAGAAGATGTAGGGAGGGGCAGAGAGAACATGTAGGATGGTAGACAGAGATGAGAGGAGATGTAGGGAGGTGCAGAGAGAATGTGTAGGATGGTAGACAGAGATGAGAGAGAAGATGTAGGGAGGTGCAGAGAGAACATGTAGGATGGTAGACAGAGATGAGAGAGGAGATGTAGGGAGGTGCAGAGAGAACGTGTAGGATGGTAGACAGAGATGAGAGAGAAGATGTAGGGAGGGGCAGAGAGAACGTGTAGGATGGTAGACAGAGATGAGAGAGGAGATGTAGGGAGGTGCAGATAGAACGTGTAGGATGGTAGACAGAGATGAGAGAGAAGATGTAGGGAGGGGCAGAGAGAACGTGTAGGATGGTAGACAGAGATGAGAGAGGAGATGTAGGGAGGTGCAGAGAGAACATGTAGGATGGTAGACAGAGATGAGAGAGGAGATGTAGGGAGGGGCAGAGAGAACGTGTAGGATGGTAGACAGAGATGAGAGAGGAGATGTAGAGAGGGGCGGAGAGAACGTGTAGGATGGTAGACAGAGATGAGAGAGGAGATGTAGGGAGGTGCAGAGAGAACGTGTAGGATGGTAGACAGAGATGAGAGAGGAGATGTAGGGAGGGGCAGAGAGAACGTGTAGGATGGTAGACAGAGATGAGAGAGGAGATGTAGGGAGGTGCAGAGAGAACGTGTAGGATGGTAGACAGAGATGAGAGAGGAGATGTAGGGAGGGGCAGAGAGAACGTGTAGGATGGTAGACAGAGATGAGAGGAGATGTAGGGAGGTGCAGAGAGAACGTGTAGGATGGTAGACAGAGATGAGAGAGATGTAGGGAGGGGCAGAGAGAACGTGTAGGATGGTAGACAGAAATGAGAGAGAAGATGTAGGGAGGGGCAGAGAGAACGTGTAGGATGGTAGACAGAGATGAGAGAGGAGATGTAGGGAGGAGCAGAGATAATGTGTAGGATGGTAGACAGAGATGAGAGAGGAGATGTAGGGAGGTGCAGAGAGAACGTGTAGGATGGTAGACAGATGAGAGAGGAGAAGTAGGGAGGAGCGGAGAGAACGTGTAGGATGGTAGACAGAGATGAGAGAGGAGATGTAGGGAGGTGCAGAGAGAACATGTAGGATGGTAGACAGAGATGAGAGAGGAGATGTAGGGAGGTGCGGAGAGAACGTGTAGGATGGTAGACAGAGATGAGAGAGCAGATGTAGGGAGGTGCAGAGAGAACGTGTAGGATGGTAGACAGAGATGAGAGAGGAAATGTAGGGAGGTGCTGAGAGAACATGTAGGATGGTAGACAGAGATGAGAGAGGAGATGTAGGGAGGTGCAGAGATCATGTATAGGATGGTAGACAGAGATGAGAGGAGATGTAGGGAGGTGCAGAGAGAATGTGTAGGATGGTAGACAGAGATGAGAGAGGAGATGTAGGGAGGTGCTGAGAGAACATGTAGGATGGTAGACAGAGATGAGAGAGGAGATGTAGGGAGGTGCAGAGATCATGTATAGGATGGTAGACAGAGATGAGAGAGGAGATGTAGAGAGGTGCAGAGATCATGTATAGGATGGTAGACAGAGATGAGAGAGGAGATGTAGGGAGGGGCAGAGAGAATGTGTAGGATGGTAGACGGAGATGAGAGAGGAGATGTAGAGAGGAGATGTAGAGAGGTGCAGAGATCATGTATAGGATGGTAGACAGAGATGAGAGAGGAGATGTAGGGAGGGGCAGAGAGAACATGTAGGATGGTAGACAGAGATGAGGGAGGAGATGTAGGGAGGTGCAGAGAGAACATGTAGGATGGTAGACAGAGATGAGAGAGGAGATGTAGGGAGGTGCAGAGAGAACGTGTAGGATGGTAGACAGAGATGAGAGAGAAGATGTAGGGAGGTGCAGAGAGAATGTGTAGGATGGTAGACAGAGATGAGAGAGAAGATGTAGGGAGGTGCAGAGAGAACGTGTAGGATGGTAGACAGAGATGAGAGAGGAGATGTAGGGAGGTGCAGAGAGAACGTGTAGGATGGTAGACAGAGATGAGAGAGGAGATGTAGGGAGGTGCAGAGAGAACGTGTAGGATGGTAGACAGAGATGAGAGAGAAGATGTAGGGAGGGGCAGAGAGAACGTGTAGGATGGTAGACAGAGATGAGAGAGGAGATGTAGGGAGGTGCAGAGAGAACATGTAGGATGGTAGACAGAGATGAGAGAGGAGATGTAGGGAGGGGCAGAGAGAACGTGTAGGATGGTAGACAGAGATGAGAGAGGAGATGTAGAGAGGGGCGGAGAGAACGTGTAGGATGGTAGACAGAGATGAGAGAGGAGATGTAGGGAGGTGCAGAGAGAACGTGTAGGATGGTAGACAGAGATGAGAGAGGAGATGTAGGGAGGGGCAGAGAGAACGTGTAGGATGGTAGACAGAGATGAGAGAGGAGATGTAGGGAGGGGCAGAGAGAACGTGTAGGATGGTAGACAGAGATGAGAGAGGAGATGTAGGGAGGTGCAGAGAGAACGTGTAGGATGGTAGACAGAGATGAGAGAGGAGATGTAGGGAGGGGCAGAGAGAACGTGTAGGATGGTAGACAGAGATGAGAGGAGATGTAGGGAGGTGCAGAGAGAACGTGTAGGATGGTAGACAGAGATGAGAGAGATGTAGGGAGGGGCAGAGAGAACGTGTAGGATGGTAGACAGAGATGAGAGAGGAGATGTAGGGAGGAGCAGAGATAATGTGTAGGATGGTAGACAGAGATGAGAGAGGAGATGTAGGGAGGTGCAGAGAGAACGTGTAGGATGGTAGACAGATGAGAGAGGAGAAGTAGGGAGGAGCGGAGAGAACGTGTAGGATGGTAGACAGAGATGAGAGAGGAGATGTAGGGAGGTGCAGAGAGAACGTGTAGGATGGTAGACAGAGATGAGAGAGGAGATGTAGGGAGGTGCAGAGAGAACATGTAGGATGGTAGACAGAGATGAGAGAGGAGATGTAGGGAGGTGCAGAGATCATGTATAGGATGGTAGACAGAGATGAGAGAGGAGATGTAGGGAGGTGCGGAGAGAACGTGTAGGATGGTAGACAGAGATGAGAGAGCAGATGTAGGGAGGTGCAGAGAGAACGTGTAGGATGGTAGACAGAGATGAGAGAGGAAATGTAGGGAGGTGCTGAGAGAACATGTAGGATGGTAGACAGAGATGAGAGAGGAGATGTAGGGAGGTGCAGAGATCATGTATAGGATGGTAGACAGAGATGAGAGGAGATGTAGGGAGGTGCAGAGAGAATGTGTAGGATGGTAGACAGAGATGAGAGAGGAGATGTAGGGAGGAGCAGAGAGAACGTGTAGGATGGTAGACAGAGATGAGAGAGGAGATGTAGGGAGGTGCTGAGAGAACGTGTAGGATGGTAGACAGAGATGAGAGAGGAGATGTAGGGAGGTGCTGAGAGAACGTGTAGGATGGTAGACAGAGATGAGAGAGAAGATGTAGGGAGGGGCAGAGAGAACGTGTAGGATGGTAGACAGAGATGAGAGAGGAGATGTAGGGAGGTGCAGAGAGAACGTGTAGGATGGTAGACAGAGATGAGAGAGGAGATGTAGGGAGGTGCAGAGAGAACATGTAGGATGGTAGACAGAGATGAGAGAGGAGATGTAGGGAGGTGCAGAGAGAACGTGTAGGATGGTAGACAGAGATGAGAGAGAAGATGTAGGGAGGGGCAGAGAGAACGTGTAGGATGGTAGACAGAGATGAGAGAGGAGATGTAGGGAGGTGCAGAGAGAACATGTAGGATGGTAGACAGAGATGAGAGAGGAAATGTAGGGAGGTGCAGAGAGAACGTGTAGGATGGTAGACAGAGATGAGAGAGGAGATGTAGGGAGGTGCAGAGATAATGTGTAGGATGGTAGACAGAGATGAGAGAGGAGATGTAGGGAGGTGCTGAGAGAACATGTAGGATGGTAGACAGAGATGAGGGAGGAGATGTAGGGAGGTGCAGAGAGAACGTGTAGGATGGTAGACAGAGATGAGAGAGGAAATGTAGGGAGGGGCAGAGAGAACATGTAGGATGGTAGACAGAGATGAGAGAGGAAATGTAGGGAGGTGCTGAGAGAACGTGTAGGATGGTAGACAGAGATGAGAGAGGAGATGTAGGGAGGGGCAGAGAGAACATGTAGGATGGTAGACAGAGATGGGAGAGGAGATGTAGGGAGGTGCAGAGAGAACATGTAGGATGGTAGACAGAGATGAGAGAGGAAATGTAGGGAGGTGCAGAGAGAATGTGTAGGATGGTAGACAGAGATGAGAGAGGAGATGTAGGGAGGTGCAGAGAGAACATGTAGGATGGTAGACAGAGATGAGAGAGGAGATGTAGGGAGGTGCAGAGATAATGTGTAGGATGGTAGACAGAGATGAGAGAGGAGATGTAGGGAGGTGCAGAGAGATCATGTATAGGATGGTAGACAGAGATGAGAGAGGAGATGTAGGGAGGTGCTGAGAGAACATGTAGGATGGTAGACAGAGATGAGAGAGAAGATGTAGGGAGGTGCAGAGAGAACATGTAGGATGGTAGACAGAGATGAGAGAGGAGATGTAGGGAGGTGCAGAGAGAACATGTAGGATGGTAGACAGAGATGACAGAGGAGATGTAGGGAGGTGCAGAGATCATGTATAGGATGGTAGACAGAGATGAGAGGAGATGTAGGGAGGTGCAGAGAGAACGTGTAGGATGGTAGACAGAGATGAGAGAGGAGATGTAGGGAGGTGCAGAGAGAACGTGTAGGATGGTAGACAGAGATGAGAGAGGAGATGTAGGGAGGTGCAGAGAGAACGTGTAGGATGGTAGACAGAGATGAGAGAGGAGATGTAGGGAGGTGCTGAGAGAACGTGTAGGATGGTAGACAGAGATGAGAGGAAATGTAGGGAGGAGCAGAGAGCATATATAGGATGGTAGACAGAGATGAGGAAGGAGATGTAGGGAGGTGCTGAGAGAACGTTTAGGATGGTAGACAGAGATGAGAGAGGAGATGTAGGGAGGTGCAGAGAGAACATGTAGGATGGTAGACAGAGATGAGAGAGGAAATGTAGGGAGGTGCAGAGAGAACGTGTAGGATGGTAGACAGAGATGAGAGAGGAGATGTAGGGAGGTGCAGAGATAATGTGTAGGATGGTAGACAGAGATGAGAGAGGAGATGTAGGGAGGTGCTGAGAGAACGTGTAGGATGGTAGACAGAGATGAGAGAGGAGATGTAGGGAGGTGCAGTGATCATGTATAGGATGGCAGACAGAGATGAGAGAGAAGATGTAGGGAGGGGCAGAGAGAACGTGTAGGATGGTAGACAGAGATGAGAGAGGAGATGTAGGGAGGAGCAGAGAGCATATATAGGATGGTAGACAGAGATGAGGGAGGAGATGTAGGGAGGTGCAGAGATCATGTATAGGATGGTAGACAGAGATGAGAGGAGATGTAGGGAGGTGCAGAGAGAATGTGTAGGATGGTAGACAGAGATGAGAGAGGAGATGTAGGGAGGTGCGACGAGAAAGTGTAGGATGGTAGACAGAGATGAGAGAGGAGAAGTAGGGAGGAGCAGAGAGAACGTGTAGGATGGTAGACAGAGATGAGAGAGGAGATGTAGGGAGGTGCGGAGAGAACGTGTAGGATGGTAGACAGAGATGAGAGAGGAGATGTAGGGAGGTGCAGAGATAATGTGTAGGATGGTAGACAGAGATGAGAGAGGAGATGTAGGGAGGTGCTGAGAGAACATGTAGGATGGTAGACAAAGATGAGAGAGGAGATGTAGGGAGGTGCGGAGAGAACGTGTAGGATGGTAGACAGAGATGATAGCGAAGATGTAGGGAGGGCAGAGAGAACATGTAGGATGGTAGACAGAGAGGAGGGAGGAGATGTAGGGAGGTGCAGAGAGAACGTGTAGGATGGTAGACAGAGATGAGGGAGGAGATGTAGGGAGGGGCAGAGAGAACGTGTAGGATGGTAGACAGAGATGAGAGAGGAGATGTAGGGAGGAGCAGAGAGCATATATAGGATGGTAGACAGAGATGAGGGAGGAGATGTAGGGAGGTGCAGAGATCATGTATAGGATGGTAGACAGAGATGAGAGGAGATGTAGGGAGGTGCAGAGAGAATGTGTAGGATGGTAGACAGAGATGAGAGAGGAGATGTAGGGAGGTGTAGAGGGCACGTGTAGGATGGTAGACAGAGATGAGAGAGGAGATGTAGGGAGGTGCAGAGAGAACATGTAGGATGGTAGACAGAGATGAGAGAGGAGATGTAGGGAGGTGCAGAGAGAACGTGTAGGATGGTAGACAGAGATGAGAGAGGAGATGTAGGGAGTTGCTGAGAGAACATGTAGGATGGTAGACAGAGATGAGAGAGGAGATGTAGGGAGGTGCAGAGAGAACGTGTAGGATGGTAGACAGAGATGAGAGAGGAGATGTAGGGAGGGGCGGAGAGAACATGTAGGATGGTAGACAGAGATGAGAGAGGAGATGTAGGGAGGGGCAGAGAGAACGTGTAGGATGGTAGACAGAGATGAGAGAGGAGATGTAGGGAGGTGCGGAGAGAACTTGTAGGATGGTAGACAGAGATGAGAGAGGAGATGTAGGGAGGGGCAGAGAGAATGTGTAGGATGGTAGACAGAGATGAGAGAGGAGATGTAGGGAGGGGCGGAGAGAACGTGTAGGATGGTAGACAGAGATGAGAGAGGAGATGTAGGGAGGTGTAGAGGGCACGTGTAGGATGGTAGACAGAGATCAGAGAGAAGATGTAGGGAGGTGCACAGAGAACGTGTAGGATGGTAGACAGAGATGAGAGAGGAGATGTAGGGAGGTGCAGAGAGAACATGTAGGATGGTAGACAGAGATGATAGCGAAGATGTAGGGAGGGCAGAGAGAACATGTAGGATGGTAGACAGAGATGACAGAGGAGATGTAGGGAGGTGTAGAGGGCACGTGTAGGATGGTAGACAGAGATGAGAGGAGATGTAGGGAGGGGCAGAGAGAACATGTAGGATGGTAGACAGAGATGACAGAGGAGATGTAGGGAGGTGTAGAGGGCACGTGTAGGATGGTAGACAGAGATCAGAGAGAAGATGTAGGGAGGTGCAAAGAGAACGTGTAGGATGGTAGACAGAGATGAGAGAGGAGATGTAGGGAGGTGCAGAGAGAACATGTAGGATGGTAGACAGAGATGATAGCGAAGATGTAGGGAGGGCAGAGAGAACATGTAGGATGGTAGACAGAGATGACAGAGGAGATGTAGGGAGGTGTAGAGGGCACGTGTAGGATGGTAGACAGAGATGAGAGAGGAGATGTAGGGAGGTGCAGAGAGAATGTGTAGGATGGTAGACAGAGATGAGGGAGGAGATGTAGGGAGGTGCAGAGAGAACATGTAGGATGGTAGACAGAGATGAGAGAGGAGATGTAGGGAGGGGCAGAGAGAACGTGTAGGATGGTAGACAGAGATGAGAGAGGAGATGTAGGGAGGTGCAGAGAGAACGTGTAGGATGGTAGACAGAGATGAGAGGAGATGTAGAGAACATGTAGGATGGTAGACAGAGATGAGGGAGGAGATGTAGGGAGGTGCAGAAGAGAATGTGTAGGATGGTAGACAGAGATGAGGGAGGAGATGTAGCGAGGTGCAGAGAGAACATGTAGGATGGTAGACAGAGATGAGAGAGGAGATGTAGGGAGGTGCAGAGAATGTGTAGGATGGTAGACAGAGATGAGAGAGGAGATGTAGGGAGGTGCAGAGATCATGTATAGGATGGTAGACAGAGATGAGAGAGGAAATGTAGGGAGGGGCAGAGAGAACGTGTAGGATGGTAGACAGAGATGAGAGAGGAGATGTAGGGAGGTGCAGAGAGAACGTGTAGGATGGTAGACAGAGATGAGAGAGGAGATGTAGGGAGGTGCAGCACTTGGGAGAGATCTGAGGGTGAGACTGAGGATTTTGTAATGTATTCTGGACTGAATGGGTAACCAGTGTAGTGACTGACACAGGGGGAGGCATCGGTGTAACGGATGGAGAATAAGATGAGTCTAAGCACAGGAGAATAAAGCTGCTCTGCTACCGCTGCTACCTTGCAGTCCGTGAAAGTGGTGCTCAGTCCCTCAGAAGAGTAGATATAAATGTCCACCCAGTAGAAATTGAACGGACGGCTACTCACTTGAATCCACAGATTCTTTTATTAAGCAAAGCAGGTGCAAATTGACATACAGGCACGATCACAAACAGAGTGACGTTTCGCGTTACACGCTTCCTCCGGCTCACTGGTCACTGGGGAAACGTCGCTCTGTTTGTGATCGTGCCTGTATGTCAATTTGCACCTGCTTTGCTTAATAAAAGAATCTGTGGATTCAAGTGAGTAGCCGTCCGTTCAATTTCTACTGGGTGGACAGTAAGATGAGTCTGTCTGCGGCATTGAGGACGGACTGGAGAGGGGAGAGTTTAGAGAAGGGAGGCCGATTACTAAAGAGTTACAATAGTCAAGGTGGGATTAAATCAAAGCAATAATGAGAGTTTTAGCAGTTTCAATATTGAGAAACAAGAGGATTCTAGAGATATTTTTGAGGAGCAGGTGACAAGAACGTGAAAGGGACTGAATATAGGGAGTGAAAGACAGATCAGAGTCTAGTATAACTCAAAGACAGCAAGCATGGTGCCTCGGAGTTATGGTAGGTACCACAAACAGAGGTGGAAATTTCAGGTTTAGGTCCAGCAGTCAATGGAGGAAACACCAGTAGTTCAGTCTTAGGAAGCTTTAGTTTCAGATATAGGGAGGACATGATGTTTGAGAGAGCAGAGAGACAGTCACTGGTATTTTGTAAGAGTGCAGGGGTGATGTCATGGGAAGAAGTATATAGCAGTGGTGATGTTACGGGAATAAGTATAGAGTGGGGGTGATGTCACAGGAAGAGGTTTAGAGAGGGGAGGATGTCACAGGAAGAGGTATAGAGCAGGGGTGATGTCACAGGAAGAGGTATATAGCAGGGGTGATGTCACAGGAAGAGGTATAGAGCGGGATCATGTCACGTGAAGAGGTATAGAGCAGGGGTGAAGTCACAGGAAGAGGTATAGAGCAGGGGTGATGTCACGGGAAGAGGTATAGAGTGGGGGTGATGTCACGGGAAGAGGTATAGAGCAGGGGTGATGTCACGGGAAGAGGTATAGAGCGGGGGTGATGTCAAGGGAAGAGGTATAGAGCAGGGGTGATGTCACGGGAAGAGGTATAGAGCAGGGTTGATGTCACGGGAAGAGGTATAAAGCAGGGGTGATGTCACGGTTGAAGTATATTACAGGGGTGATGCCATGGGACAGGGATAGAGCAGGGGTGATATCACAGGAAAATTAATATCGTTCAGGAAAAAAAATTCTGTATTTGGTATGAACCGGTATACCGCCCAGCACTAAGAATGTTTGAAGGAGGAGGGAAAATTGTATGATGCAAACAAAAAAGTACTACTTGTGTGGTGAAATTAAAAAGAAAACCGCAATTGCAAATTTTTGAAGGTTTCATTTTCACGCCGTACAATTTATGGTAAAAATTTCTTTATTCTATGGGTCAATACATTTAAAATGATACCCGTAATTACATACTTTTCTATTATTTTTGCGCTTAAAAAAAACGCAAACTTTTTAACCAATAACCAAATTTTTCCGTATTAGCGGCTTTATAGGGGCTCATTTTTTGCACCATGATCTGTACTTTTCATTCATACCACATTTGTGTACAGAAAACTTTTACTTTCAATAGTTTTTTTTATTTTTCGTTAAGAACAAATATCAAGCAATGGGTAGTCACAGCTGCCGTATGGTACAACATATAGAGTGCAAGATACACAGTCAGCTGTAACAATTGTAGACATATTTTTGGAAAGAAGAACACAAACAAACAAAATTACACCAACGGGCGTAAACTTAGATTTGTATAACCCAAAAGTCTTCGTCTTTTTGTCGGTAAAAGGAACGTCAGAAGGGTTTGAATGGGGGTATCGTCAACCCTAGAAAAGGTATACTTTGGTCGTACTAAGTTTGATCATCTGTCAAAATCCAAATGTTTATGTGTCAACCTGAGTATAGTAGTAGCGGATGGTAATCATATAAGGTAAGTCAGTGACCTTATTCCCCAATCATGTATAGCTATAAAAATTAGGGCTATTAGTATTCAGCATCTCGTCACGGAGGAGGTATGAAATGGCTAGACCTCTCCCAAGCACACCACCGTTTTGAGAATTTCAACATTTGTCCCGAACCTCTGGCTATGATATATTCAAAGGAGTAAGTGTTATTTATCTTAGCTATAATCAGGTCCGTGGTTGGAATAATCTGCGACTTCCAATGACTAGTTAAGGCAAGCTTAGCTATTATACAGATAATACAAAATAAATCTCTATCAACCGGTAGGATAGATTGCAGGTTCATAAAGAGTAACATAGATTCCGGCGGCCAAGCCCCCTGGAACCCGAGTGTTTCATTTAGTATTCCTATAACCTCTGCCCAAAAGGGTTTAATAAACAGGAAAAAACCCTTTTCGTCGGCGCTGCTCGGATGGTGCAAGAAAGTGGATGGTACCCAGAGTATTATGTAACAATATTTTATTGAAACACATACAAAAAGGGGTACAGACAGGACAAGACGCGTTTCGGGAGTGAGCCCTCCCTTTCTCAATTGTGGACATATGCAGTCTGATGTGACAGGGGATGTGGTACATATAAATGCATTTACAATTATGGCCGAAGTATCAGCAGATTTTGAGAGTCTAAACACCATCAATAAAGATAAGAGACCGAACAATAATGACAATCTGAACAGAGCTCAGAGAAAAGCAATAAAAACCTTGACAGATGATGAATCTATTATAATAAAATCAGCAGACAAAGGAGGAGGTATTGTGATTCTCGACCGTGAAAACTATATCATGGAATCAAACCGCCTATTATCCGATAAATCATTTTAAGAAGTTCTACAGCAAAATCCAGCAAAATCGTATGAGAAAGAACTTACCGATTTTTTTATCCAGAGGTCTGGAAGAAGGAGTCCTCAATAAACAAGAATACAACTTCATCAAGATTTCCGAACCCGATACCCCATTATTCTATCATCTACCAAAGATCCATAAACATCCCACACAACCACCTGGGCGACCAATTATTTATGGAATAAACTCACTCACCTCCAACCTCTCCCAATATATTGATTACCATTTACAGAAATACGTCACCACATTACCGTCCTTTACCCGTGATACCAGCGACTTCATATCCACTATAAGCAAACTTACCTGGAAAGAAAACTACACATTTCTAACCATGGATATCACATCTCTTTACACTATCATCAAACACGATCTCGGTCTAACCGCAGTCTCATACTTTCTCGAACAAGACGTTACCATGCCTATACCCCAGCGGGAATTTCTCCTGAAAGCTATTCAATTTATCCTTGAACACAATTTTTTCAAATTTAACGGAAAAACATATCGACAGCACTGTGGGACTGCGATGGGGACCCGTTTCGCACCAAGTTTTGCAAATCTTTTCATGGGAGCGTTTGAGGAACAAATCCTGTACCAAGACCCCCTGTTTTGTAACTGTATCTCATACCAGAGGTATATAGACGATATCTTTATTGTCTGGGATAACACCATCACGAATCCCAAGGATTTCATCACATCACTAAACAATAACACGTGGAACATTCAGTTCACCCACCACCAATATGATAACAATGCAGAATTTTTAGACGTCATGGTGTCACACAATAAGGAAAAAAAGATCACCACTAAAACCTTTTTCAAAGCAGTAGACGGGAATAGTTATTTGGATTACTCTAGCTGCCACTATCAGAAATGGATCCAAAACATTCCATACGGCCAATTTAAGAGAATTCGGCGCAACTGCACATCGGACAAATACTTTTTTACACAAAGTGAAATCTTGAACAAAAGATTTAAAGCAAAGGGATACCCTAGATCCCTGATTCAGAATAGCAAACAAAAAGCTATGAAGACTGATCAGAACACTTGTCTTCAACCAAAATGTAAAAACCTCACTACCACAGAAAGTTTGGAGAAATCCTACGCCTACAACTTTCTTACTACATACTCAACAGACCACAAAAATATAAAGAAGATTTTGGAAATACACTGGGCCACTCTTTTACTGGACCCTTTTCTGAAAGACATTATTCCTTCAAAACCACAGGTGACCTTCAGAAAGAATAAGTCACTTAAAAACATACTGGCACCAAGCAAACTAAAGGAACCTACAAAAACCACCTTTCTGAAAGAAGGACTAGAGGGTTCCTACAAATGTGGAACGTCAGCATGCAAATGCTGCACAAGCATTACGCATCGCAAGAAATCCTTTACTTCGAACATCACAGGCGAAACTTTCCCAATTAAAACTATATTAACATGTAAATCATCCTTTATTGTCTATCTACTGGAATGCACTTGCAAAAGTGAATATATAGGCCGGACAATCCAGTGTCTTAATGCCAGATTGAACAAACACCGGTTTAATGTAAAAACTGGGTACCAACTGCACAGCGTATCACGCCATGCCTCACTAATGCACAATTGCGATTTTTCACATTTTTCTGTCACCCCGATCGAGCAGATACCAATCACTTGCCACCGACGTTATACTCAACTATGCAGGAGGGAGAACTACTGGATTTTTAAGCTAAAAACCCTTATCCCTCAGGGACTTAATGAATATATTGAAAATCCAACATAAATTATGAGGATACATTCACTCACCTTGCCGATGTCATTGTGTCCATCCGCTCTTCTCTGGATGCCGGAGCGAGTGGCTGGGCGAGCATCTACAACCCACCTACCAGGGATTCTTGATCATGCCCTGTATCCCCCAAGTGGAAATACACGATGAAGTAGGCGATTCTCGGATTGGCTAAAGCATCTATCAGGAATTCTAAATACACCCGCCCTCAACTGCTAATCTAAGACGGATTAGGCGACGCCCTCATTGGTCCAAACGTCCACTTATCAGAAACCTCCCATCCCGCAGCATCTTTCTTTATAGACCTTACACTATCAGATAGGCAGTGATCTGATTGGTCCAACCACCCACCCTCGTCACCTAAGAAACCTATGATTGATTTGAATCATATGGTCTCTTACATTCATAATACCTATGTTTACCGCCATACAACTACCCTTCAGCTCATTGATTGGCTGAACAGCCGGCTAACCTGATCTCCCATAGGTTGCAAATGCACACCACGTGACTATATAAACAAAGAGAAGCGCTCTCAACATCAACACAGTACGTCACCCCAATCTCACAATCTGGTTGGTTGCCGACTCTACATTGAAAAAAGCGGCACGTACAAATCCCGACTTACCCGTAAGGACGGTATAGTACGTCATCGCGTATCTATACTCTAATTGGCCGCCCTTTGCACATAGACAAACAGCGGCAAGCCTTAACCACGGCCATTGTGACCATGCCTCACTATCAACACTAGATAGCCCAAGCCTCGTTCTGAGTCCGTGGCTACCATGACTAGTACATAACTGTTAGATTATGTAAAGTGGATTTGCAATGTTTTAAGTAAATTTCAATAATTTACAAGTACCAAACACAATATTCTCTATATTGTTTTCTTAATATAACCGTTTTTATTCGAAATGAATATGCAGCATCACTTTTTTCTTATGTTCAACCTTTGACCTGTGCCGGAATGTTTTTTGGCGCCAGATTGTAAATGTATTTATATGTACCACATCCCCTGTCACATCAGACTGCATATGTCCACAATTGAGAAAGGGAGGGCTCACTCCCGAAACGCGTCTTGTCCTGTCTGTACCCCTTTTTGTATGTGTTTCAATAAAATATTGTTACATAATACTCTGGGTACCATCCACTTTCTTGCACCATCCGAGCAGCACCGACGAAAAGGGTTTTTTCCTGTTTCTTCATACCGTAGTTTGTTCCAAGACCTCTTCCGATCCCTGCGAGGACATCGGCCGCAACCCGCAGGCTGCAGCTCCGGACTACCGCTCACTACCCCAACACGGAGGGGTTACATGCATGAACCCAAGGTTCACTCAAGGTGAGCATACTACTTAATCCTTCGCTTTAACACATATCATCGGAATTACACGAGGCGCTGTCCTCCTTCTTTTGCTTTTCTATTTTACAAAAGGGTTTAATGACCGGACAATACCATAGAATGTGAGCCAAAGATCCCCCATGACCACATCCACGCCAACACTTATCGGAAGACCCAGGGTATATGATCGCCAGCTTATCTGGCGTGAGATACCACCTGAGAATTTTTTCGAAGCCGACTCTAGGTGTGTAGAACATTGAAAGGCTTTACGGATATTCCTGAAGGCTTTTTGCCACACAGCTATATCTGCCGTTAAGTTGAGATCTCTCTCCCAAGCTTTAAGAGGATAAGTTTTAATACAGACATCCGATTGGGTAATCGCTAAGTAAAGTGGTCTTATGCCTTTAACAGAGGAGGAAAGGTAATGAGTGGTGTAACTATCAATGCCAATCTTAGAAGGTTTCAGGGAATGAATAAAGTGACGTAATTGTAAGTAAATGTAAAAATCTTTGTTAGGGAGAGAAAATAATTGTCGCAGGGAATTAAAGGGCATCAGTACCTGCCCATCAAACAAATGTTTAATATGCGTTATTCCCCTCAGTGCCCATTCCTGGAGATTTAAATTAGGGATGGAGGCCTGAATCAGTGACATGGGTAGGTCCAAAGGGTCCGATTTAGTGTTAATAGTTAAGGAGGAAAGATAATTATACCATGCCTTATGAGCGGCTTTTACGTAAGGGTTGGAGAGGGAGGGCAGGGGGAGATGCCACAATGGAAGATACATTAAGTCCTGTAAGGTGAAGGGGGAGACTGAAAATTGTTCCAATTGTACCCACGAACAGTCAGAGGGAGCCACCCACCATTGTTTAAGGGCAGAGACTAGCGTAGCAATATAATAACTTTTAATGTCTGGGGTATTGAGTCCCCCTGATTCCCACGTTTTAGTCCTTATACGACGTGCAATACGAGGCTTCTTCTTATCCCATATATAGTCAGATAGTATTTTTTGTGCTTGTTGAAAAAACGATTGTGGAAGTGGCAGGGGAAGGGATCGGAACAAATATAAAAATTTGGGCAACAAAAACATTTTAAAAGCCGCAATCCTGCCAACCCAAGAAACTTCATTTTTAGATAAATCCGCTGTGGATGTCGCTATATCTGCTAGGAGCGGGACATAATTAGTGTGATATAATGTAGAGTAAGGATAGGACAATTTTACTCCCAGGTACGTTAAATTAGAATCTCTCCAATCCAACTCATATGTAGAAACTAACTGGGTGACCACCTGTGGAGTAATATTGATAGGCAGTGCCTGTGTTTTAGTAGTGTTAAGATGGTAATATGAGAGATCACCAAACTTCTGTATATTGTCCATAGCTGCTTCTAGAGAAGCGACCGGATTTGTAAAGGATAAAATGATATCATCCACATAAAGTGAAATGATATACCGTGTGGGGCCTATTGTGATACCTGATGTTCTGCTATCTAGTCGTATGGCTTGTGCTAAAGGTTCAATAGATAAAATATAAATTAAAGGGGACAGGGGGCACCCTTGACGAGTACCATTAGTGATGGGAAACTCGTCGGAGAGGGATCCATTTGCTAGTACTCTAGCCGTAGGGCAAGTATAAAGGGACTGTATAGCCGATAAGATGGAATCTCTAAAACCCATGACTCGGAGGACCGAGAAGGCGAACGACCAGCGGAGCCGGTCGAACGCCTTCTCTGCATCCAAAGCCAGGATCAGGGCCGTGGTATTATGGCTCTCTATATAATGAAAAAGGTTTAACAATCTCCGGGTATTGTCTGATGTTTGTCGACCGGACACAAATCCAGCTTGGTCCGGGCTAACCAACTGAGACAAAATGGGTGCGAGTCTATTAGCAATCATTTTAGAATACATTTTTAGGTCCTGATTTAATAGTGAGATAGGGCGGAAATTTTGAGGTAGATCAGTAGATTTACCTGGTTTGGGAAGGGTGGTAATTGTTGCTTGCAAATTTTCCTTGGGTAGAGAACCATGTGTCATTGCATAATTACAAAAGGCCAACAAAGCAGGGGCAACGAGGGGAGACAGAGATTTATAATATAAACTAGTAAATCCGTCTGGACCAGGAGCTTTATTTACAGGGAGAGAACTAATTACTTTAAGAAGTTCAGAGATGGAAAAATCTTGGCATAATGAATCTTGTTGCTGTAAGGAAAGAGTGGGCAGGTGCAATTTTTTAAGGTAATCTTGGATTAATTCTAAATGATTAGGAGTGGGCGGGATAGAGTCTGTAAGATTATACAATTTAGAATAAAAAATACCAAAGCCATTAGCGATATCTAGGGGAGAATATAGTTTTGCCTTTGTGGTAGGGTGTATCAATACTGGGATTCTTGATTTTAAATGTTTGGATTTGAGCCTGTGGGCTAATAATTTACCTGCCTTATTGTCCTGGGAGTAGTACCGAGCCTGAGTCTTCCGATAAGCCTTTTCATACGTAGCTAGCATGAAACCCCTTAGTTCTTTCCTCAAAGAGTTCAGATTGGAAGCTGCATCTGGATCCGCTATCTGCAACTTAGACAACAACTTAGACAACAAAGCTGTGAGTTTCAGGTCTCTCTGTTTCTTAAGAATGCTGCTATACTTAATGCATAAACCTTGAGTAAACGCTTTGTGGCAGTTCCATAGAGAAATCGGGCTAGACACAGAACCAGTATTGTGTTGGAAATAGGCAGAAACGTCTGATCGGAGGCGGGCAGAATATTCCTCGTGGGATAATAAAAAAAGGGCTCATCCGCCAAGAGTAGGTCATTGGCGATGAGATCGAGTCCTTCAAAGTCATAGTGATAGGGGAATGATCGGACCAAGATATGGTCTCAATTGAGGAGGTGAGAACTTTAGTAAGTATAGCATTATCGACTAGGAACATGTCTAACCTAGAGTAGGAATTATGTGCTTAGGACCAAAAGGTGTAATCCCTTTCATCTCCATGTCCAATTCGCCAAACATCATATAGCTCATTAGGCCATGTCCAGGAGGACAATCCTTTAAGAGGAGACCTTGAAACAGTAGAAGAATCTATATTGGGGTCCATCACTAAATTAAAGTCGCCCATCATTAAGAGAGAACCCCATTTGCATTTACGAGCCTTTTTAAGTACTGCAGATAGAAAGCGGGTTTGACCTCTATTCGGAGCATACAAAGATACTAGTGTGAGGGCTATCTTATTAATGGAGCATAACAGGATAATATATCTGCCTTTAACGTCAATAATTGCTTCTTGTAACAGAAAGGAGACAGAATTCTTAATGGCGACACAAGTGCCTTTTGTTTTTGTAACATTATGGGCATGAAAAATATGGGGATAAGAAGGGTGTTTAAGATGGTGGGCATCTTTCGCTAAAAGGTGGGTCTCTTGGGCACATATGATATCGCTATGTAGTGATTGCGCCTCTCTCCAAAAATGCGATCGTTTATGGGGGGAATTAAGGCCATTAACATTAATGCTCACTATTTTAACTACCATGTGGGAAGGTAAGTATAAAGCAAATATCAAGCATAACAGTATAAGTGGATGGGAAAGCACGCCTCCCAGCTAGCACGCACTTCCCCCGAGTTGAGCAGGTATGACACATATCCCAATATTATCTTAGCACAAAGCCTAGATTAGCATGAGTAACAAATGAACAAAAAAACAAAAACATCACAAATAAAAAAACACTAAAATGGTTCCAAATATTGGAATTTACCAACATGGACAGGGCAATAGTCCACACTGTAACCAAAGGATCCTGACCGGAAACACAGGGCCTAACATGAATAAAATCATCAAATAAAAAAGAAAAGAAAGAAAGAGGTAGGGTAACCTCCATATTCTTCAGGCGACATCCCACTCTTTAGGGATTTTGGAAGGTGATGATCTGTCCTTGCGATTTCTCTGAGTGGCAAGCGATATGTTCCAGGAAGAAAGAAGGGTATGTCCTTCATCCGTTGATCTAATCACATGCATCTTTTCCCCTCTCCGGATAAGTAAACGGGTTGGGAAGCCCCACTTATATGGAATCTTTGCTGCTTGGAGGGCTTGCGTGATTGGCTGCAGAGCCCTACGGGCCTGCAGGGTCGCTGCCGACAAATCCGCGTCGAGCGAGACAGAGTGGAAAGGTGCAGGGAGGCCACCATTCCTTCTGGAATGTTCCATCACTCTTTCTTTGATGTTGAAAAAATGGATTCTAGCCAAAATGTCCCTGGGTACTGAGTTATCAAGATGCCGAGGACGCGGAACTCTATGTGCTCTATCCACTTCCAGTTCATGTGAGGAGCAAGAGGGAAGCACAGCTTTGAGGAGGGAGCGGACATAATCAGGAATATCTGCTGGCTGCACTGATTCAGGTACCCCTCTCAATTTAATATTATTACGCCGACTCCTGTCTTCTAAATCGGCTACTTTGGCTTTAAGTGTAGTGACTTCTTCCTCCAGATCATAATGAGAGTCTATGAGGGCATTGTGCGACTCAGAAAACTCCCCAAACTTAGTTTCCACATGATCCACTCTACCCCCAAGCTCATCAATAGTGGCACTCAAAGGGGATATCATTTTATTCATATCTATGAGGAATGTCTGTCTGAGTGCCAGTAACATAGCCTTCATAGAAGTGTCAGTGAGCATTTGACCAGTGACAGACAGGTTAGTGAGAAGGTTGTCATCTCCTGAAGCATGAGAGTCTGAAAATCCCCCGTCACATACCTCCCCAGAAGGTGCCGAGTGAGAGAGACATTGCCTCTGTGTAGCTGCCTCTGTACAGCCCCGTGCCTCTGGAGCGCGGGATCTCAGGGAGCCAGTGTTGCTGACATCTTCAGAGCTGCGTGCAGACTCCCTTAGCTGCTCCGGTGTCTGAGCCCCTGCATTGCGCTGTGGTGATCCACTGTGCAGGGCAGGATCCGAGAGCGAGCGCCGCGGCACCGATGAAGCAGGAGACTGAGGGCTGCCATGTCCGGACGTGCGCAAGCTAGTGGAGGAGGCCACGATTCCCGGGTCGGCGCCATCTTGGGCACACCTTGCAGTGCGGGTAAAACACAATTTAGCCAGCGGTCCCGGTTTATTAACCTTCCATCGTCTCCCCGGCATGTCAGGAGGTGGTATAGATGTAGAAGGTATAGAAAAGAACGGCGTCTTTGCGGTATCTTCAGTTGTTAGGCCCTATGGACGGAGCACACTCTCTATGCGGCCAGTCTCCTCGGCTGCCAGGCCACGCCCCCTACAGAAAACTTTTATTATAATTTTTTTTGTTAATAAAATGTGACAAAAAAGCAGCAATTTGGGCTTTTTTTTTTTTTTTTTTTTTTTTTACGTTCACGCCGTTCACCGTACGGGATCATTAACATATATTTCAATAATTTGGACATTTACACACACGGTGATAGCAAATATGTTTATACATTTTTTTATTTTTTTACACTTTTTGGGGGTATAATGGGAAAAAGGGACATTTAACATTTTTATTGGGGTAGGGAATTTTTCACTTTTTTTACTTTTATTTTTTTACTTTTATTTTTTTACACTTTTTTTGTCCCCATAGTGGACTATTTATAGCAATCAGTTGATTGCTAATACTGCTCAGTGCTATGCATGGAAGGCAGATCAGTGCAGAAGATGCCCAGAAGGCGGCGGAGGCAGGTGAGGGGACCTCCGTCCGCCATGTTAGCTGATCCGCCATGTTAGTTGAGCGCTGCCGCAGATGCCATGATCTGAATTGATCACGGTATCAGGGGTTAATGGCAGACATCCGCGCAATCGGGGATGTCAACCATTACCGGCGGATCCCTGGCTGCTCTCAGCAGCCGGGACCTGCCGCACATGACCCAAGCATCGCTTCAATGCTCGCGGTCATGTACAGGATGTAAATGTACGTCCTGGTGCGCGAAGTACTGCCGCATCAGGATGTATATTTATGTCCTTGGTCATTAAGGGGTTAATATTCATTGTAATCGTTGCCTGGTAATTTATATTGTGTTGCACTGTGCCTTTAAGAAATGTACAGATTATCTGTTAAGATGTATGATTCCGAGTACCCATGTGACCATGATTGCCCAATGGGAGGCCCCCCTAGCTAAGCCATATATAGTGTAGGGGTGGGGGGGAAGTTATTCAGTTTAGTCTTGGCCTAGTCCAAGAGCTGTGTGCAGAGCTCAGAGTGAGCTGTGGTGTGGGGAAGAGACAGCAGGAGTGTGAGGTGATCTAAGGGAAGCCTAAAATCAATCTTCAAGCAAGCGACCGCGCCATTCTGCGAGTGTTCCTCACCCAGGAGAATTCATAGATTCCTAATTGTGAGCATAATACCAGGTAAGTTGACAGGCCACACATAGATAGTTTATACCCTGGTGGAGTAGCATTAATTGGACACTTTAGAAACCCTAGTAAGTGTGGGAGACCCCAGCATTAAGTCCTAAGCACAATACTACAAGTCACAGCAAGTCTACAGTGCTCCCAAGGGTTACTCTGCATCTCCTCTACTCTGCGCTGTAAGGATTGTAACATCTAATCCTGCCTCAGTAAAGACAGTTATCCATAACCTGGCATTGGTGTATTTATTATCCCACACCTGGCCCAAGAGAAGTTGTCCGATCATCGGACCGTGTAGGTTAACGTTGCCCTGGCGTCACAAAAGTGATACATCTAACAACCACAAGCCACAATCTTGCACCACACACAGAAGCACTAGTGCACCATTACAGAATCATCCGGAATCATTGTGACTATAATGTCTCCTCAGATGTTTCCCCAGATTATCTCCAGGAAATGGATTTTATTTCTCCATAGAATCTGGTGCAGTTTATCATCGTCTCCTCTTCCTCCCTTCAGGTTTCTCCAATCCAGGATCCTCTGCTGATATCTTCTCTATAAGAGAATTCTCCTGGATGACCCATCAACCATGGAGAGAGACAGGAACAAGATGGCCGACAGGATCATAAACCTCACCCTACAGATAGTCTTCCGGCTTACTGGAGAGGTGAGGGATTCTGGGAGTGAGGTCACATGACCTCATTCTGATCTATGGAATAACAGATGGATATGACTGGAGAGGTGAGGGATTCTGGGAGTGAGGTCACATGACCTCATTCTTATCTATATAATAACAGATGGATATGACTGGAGAGGTGAGGGATTCTGGGAGTGATGTCACATGACCTTATTCTTATCTATGTAATAACAGATGGATATGACTGGAGAGTTGAGGGATTCTGGGAGCGATATCACATGACCTCATTCTGATCTATGGAATAACAGATGGATATGACTGGAGAGGTGAGGGATTCTGGGAGTGATGTCACATGACCTCATTCTTATCTATGTAATAACAGATGGATATGACTGGAGAGTTGAGGGATTCTGGGAGCGATATCACATGACCTCATTCTGATCTATGGAATAACAGATGGATATGACTGGAGAGGTGAGGGATTCTGGGAGTGATGTCACATGACCTCATTCTTATCTATGTAATAACAAATGGATATGACTGGAGAGGTGAGGGATTCTGGGAGTGATGTCACATGACCTCATTCTGATCTATGGAATAACAGATGGATATGACTGGAGAGGTGAGGGATTCTGGGAGTGATGTCACATGACCTTATTCTTATCTATGTAATAACAGATGGATATGACTGGAGAGCTGAGGGATTCTGGGAGTGATGTCACATGACCTCATTCTTATCTATGTAATAACAGATTGATATGACTGGAGAGGTGAGGGATTCTGGGAGTGATGTCACATGACCTTATTCTTATCTATGTAATAACAGATGGATATGACTGGAGAGGTGAGGGATTCTGGGAGTGATGTCACATGACCTCATTCTTATCTATGTAATAACAGATGGATATGACTGGAGTGGTGAGGGATTCTGGGAATGTATGTAGTTATATTAACCTCTTAAGGACGAAGGGCATACATGTACGTCCTTGTCCCACTCCCCTTCTGTGACGCACGCTCTGGAGCTGAACGCGGGTCATAGCGGGGTGGTCCAGGTGGCTAATGCCGGATATCACCGATCGCGGTGATGCCCGGCATAAACCCTTTAGACACCACGATCAAGGTTGATTGTGGCATCTAAAATGTTAAAAACCACTTCCCGGTTGGTCAGCAGTGCTGATCAGAACCACCAATAAAAGAATAAAAAATGGTACTGACAAAAACTACAGATCACGGCACAATAAATGATCCCTGTATACGGAAAATTAAAAAAGTTATAGGGGTCAGAAGAGGACATTTTTAAACATGTTAATTTTCATACAGAAAATTATAATTCATTAAAAGAAGTAAAACAAAATTAAACCTATATAATTTGGGTATTGCTGTAATCATACGGACCTACAAAATAAAGATCAGGTGTCATTGTTACTAAAAAGTGCACTGCATAGAAACGAACGCCCCCAAAATTTACAAAATGGCTTTTTTAAATTTTGCCCCACCAAATAAATATTTCTTTACTTCACCGTAGAGTTTGTGGTGAAATGATTGATGTCATTACAAAGTACAATTGGTGGCACAAAAAGCAAGAACAAGCCTCATATGGGTCTGTAGGGGGAAGATTGAAAGCACTATTAATTTTAGAAGGGGAAGAGAAAAAACCAAAGTGCTAAAATGAAAAATGGCCTGGTCCTTAATGGGTTTAATGTGTCTCTCCATACACAGGATTACACAGTAGTGAAGAAGTCCTCTAGTGGGCGCTGTCTGGCCCCTATGTGTGAAGGATGGGGAAGAACCCTGAGCCCAATCCCGAGGCCCCCACCTCACTCCCTGATACATGAGGAAATGGATGAACAGAAGATCCTAGAACTCATCAACAAGATGATGGAGCTGCTGACTGGAGAGGTGACCCTGCTGGGACATTATACAGTAATGGAGGGGTCTGGTGATGACTGGAGAGGTGACACTGCTGGGACATTATATAGTAATGGAGGGGTCTGGTGATGACTGGAGAGGTGACACTGCTGGGACATTATACAGTAATGGAGGGGTCTGGTGATGACTGGAGAGGTGACACTGCTGGGACATTATACAGTAATGGAGGGGTCTGGTGATGACTGGAGAGGTGACACTGCTGGGAATGCTGGGACATTATACAGTAATGGAGGGGTCTGGTGATGACTGGAGAGGTGACACTGCTGGGAATGCTGGGACATTATACAGTAATGGAGGGGTCTGGTAATGACTGGAGAGGTGACACTGCTGGGAATGCTGGGACATTATACAGTAATAGAGGGGTCTGGTGATGACTGGAGAGGTGACTGCTGGGAATGCTGGGACATTATACAGTAATGGAGGGGTCTGGTGATGACTGGAGAGGTGACACTGCTGGGAATGCTGGGACATTATACAGTAATGGAGGGGTCTGGTGATGACTGGAGAGGTGACACTGCTGGGACATTATACAGTAATGGAGGGGTCGGGTGATGACTGGAGAGGTGACACTGCTGGGACATTATACAGTAATGGAGGAGTCTGGTGATGACTGGAGAGGTGACACTGCTGGGACATTATACAGTAATGGAGGGGTCTGGTGATGACTGGAGAGGTGACACTGCTGGGACATTATACAGTAATGGAGGGGTCTGGTGATGACTGGAGAGGTGACACTGCTGGGACATTATGCAGTAATGGAGGGGTCTGGTGATGACTGGAGAGGTGACACTGCTGGGACATTATACAGTAATGGAGGGGTCTGGTGATGACTGGAGAGGTGACACTGCTGGGACATTATGCAGTAATGGAGGGGTCTGGTGATGACTGGAGAGGTGACACTGCTGGGAATGCTGGGACATTATACAGTAATGGAGGGGTCTGGTGATGACTGGAGATGTGACACTGCTGGGACATTATACAGTAATAGAGGGGTCTGGTGATGACTGGAGAGGTGACACTGCTGGGACATTATACAGTAATGGAGGGGTCTGGTGATGACTGGAGAGGTGACACTGCTGGGAATGCTGGGACATTATACAGTAATGGAGGGGTCTGGTGAAGACTGGAGAGGTGACACTGCTGGGAATGCTGGGACATTATACAGTAATGGAGGGGTCTGGTGAAGACTGGAGAGGTGACACTGCTGGGACATTATACAGTAATAGAGGGGTCTGGTGATGACTGGAGAGGTGACACTGCTGGGACATTATACAGTAATGGAGGGGTCTGGTGATGACTGGAGAGGTGACACTGCTGGGACATTATACAGTAATGGAGGGGTCTGGTGATGACTGGAGAGGTGACACTGCTGGGAATGCTGGGACATTATACAGTAATGGAGGGGTCTAGTGATGACTGGAGAGGTGACACTGCTGGGACATTATACAGTAATGGAGGGGTCTGGTGCTGACTGGAGAGGTGACACTGCTGGGACATTATACAGTAATGGAGGGGTCTGGTGATGACTGGAGAGGTGACACTGCTGGGACATTATACAGTAATGGAGGGGTCTGGTGATGACTGGAGAGGTGACACTGCTGGGAATGCTGGGACATTATACAGTAATGGAGGGTCTGGTGATGACTGGAGAGGTGACACTGCTGGGACATTATACAGTAATGGAGGGATCTGGTGATGACTGGAGAGGTGACACTGCTGGGACATTATACAGTAATGGAGGGGTCTGGTGATGACTGGAGAGGTGACACTGCTGGGACATTATACAGTAATGGAGGGTCTGGTGATGACTGGAGAGGTGACACTGCTGGGACATTATACAGTAATGGAGGAGTCTGGTGATGACTGTAGAGGTGACACTGCTGGGAATGCTGGGACATTATACAGTAATGGAGGGGTCTGGTGATGACTGGAGAGGTGACACTGCTGGGACATTATATAGTAATGGAGGGGTCTGGTGATGACTGGAGAGGTGACACTGCTGGGACATTATACAGTAATGGAGGGGTCTGGTGATGACTGGAGAGGTGACACTGCTGGGACATTATACAGTAATGGAGGGTCTGGTGATGACTGGAGAGGTGACACTGCTGGGACATTATACAGTAATGGAGGAGTCTGGTGATGACTGTAGAGGTGACACTGCTGGGAATGCTGGGACATTATACAGTAATGGAGGGGTCTGGTGATGACTGGAGAGGTGACACTGCTGGGACATTATACAGTAATGGAGGGGTCTGGTGATGACTGGAGAGGTGACACTGCTGGGAATGCTGGGACATTATACAGTAATGGAGGGGTCTGGTGATGACTGGAGAGGTGACACTGCTGGGAATGCTGGGACATTATATAGTAATGGAGGGGTCTGGTGATGACTGGAGAGGTGACACTGCTGGGACATTATACAGTAATGGAGGGGTCTGGTGATGACTGGAGAGGTGACACTGCTGGGACATTATACAGTAATGGAGGGGTCTGGTGATGAATGGAGAGGTGACACTGCTGGGAATGCTGGGACATTATATAGTAATGGAGGGGTCTGGTGATGACTGGAGAGGTGACACTGCTGGGACATTATACAGTAATGGAGGGGTCTGGTGATGACTGGAGAGGTGACACTGCTGGGACATTATACAGTAATGGAGGGGTCTGGTGATGACTGGAGAGGTGACACTGCTGGGAATGCTGGGACATTATACAGTAATGGAGGGGTCTGGTGATGACTGGAGAGGTGACACTGCTGGGACATTATACAGTAATGGAGGGGTCTGGTGATGACTGGAGAGGTGACACTGCTGAGACATTATACAGTAATGGAGGGGTCTGGTGATGACTGGAGAGGTGACACTGCTGGGAATGCTGGGACATTATACAGTAATGGAGGGGTCTGGTGATGACTGGAGAGGTGACACTGCTGGGACATTATACAGTAATGGAGGAGTCTGGTGATGACTGGAGAGATGACACTGCTGGGAATGCTGGGACATTATACAGTAATGGAGGGGTCTGGTGATGACTGGAGAGGTGACACTGCTGGGACATTATACAGTAATGGAGGGGTCTGGTGATGACTGGAGAGGTGACACTGCTGGGACATTATACAGTAATGGAGGGGTCTGGTGATGACTGGAGAGGTGACACTGCTGGGAATGCTGGGACATTATACAGTAATGGAGGGGTCTGGTGATGACTGGAGAGGTGACACTGCTGGGACATTATACAGTAATGGAGGGGTCTGGTGATGTCTGGAGAGGTGACACTGCTGGGAATACTGGGACATTATACAGTAATGGAGGGGTCCGGTGATGACTGGAGAGGTGACACTGCTGGGACATTATACTGTAATGGAGGGGTCTGGTGATGACTGGAGAGGTGACACTGCTGGGACATTATACAGTAATGGAGGGGTCTGGTGATGACTGGAGAGGTGACACTGCTGGGACATTATACAGTAATGGAGGGTTCTGGTGATGACTGGAGAGGTGACACTGCTGAGACATTATACAGTAATGGAGGGGTCTGGTGATGACTGGAGAGGTGACCCTGCTGGGACATTATACAGTAATGGAGGGGTCTGGTGATGACTGGAGAGGTGACACTGCTGGGACATTATACAGTAATGGAGGGGTCTGGTGATGACTGGAGAGGTGGCACTGCTGGGACATTATACAGTAATGGAGGAGTCTGGTGATGACTGGAGAGGTGACACTGCTGGGACATTATACAGTAATGGAGGGGTCTGGTGATGACTGGAGAGGTGACACTGCTGGGACATTATACAGTAATGGAGGAGTCTGGTGATGACTGGAGAGGTGACACTGCTGGGACATTATACTGTAATGGAGGGGTCTGGTGATGACTGGAGAGGTGACACTGCTGGGACATTATACAGTAATGGAGGGGTCTGGTGATGACTGGAGAGGTGACACTGCTGGGACATTATACAGTAATGGAGGGGTCTGGTGATGACTGGAGAGGTGACCCTGCTGGGACATTATACAGTAATGGAGGGGTCTGGTGATGACTGGAGAGGTGACACTGCTGGGACATTATACAGTAATGGAGGGGTCTGGTGATGACTGGAGAGGTGACACTGCTGGGACATTATACAGTAATGGAGGGGTCTGGTGATGACTGGAGAGGTGACACTGCTGGGACATTATACAGTAATGGAGGGGTCTGGTGATGACTGGAGAGGTGACACTGCTGGGACATTATACAGTAATGGAGGGGTCTGGTGATGACTGGAGAGGTGACACTGCTGGGAATGCTGGGACATTATACAGTAATGGAGGGGTCTGGTGATGACTGGAGAGGTGACACTGCTGGGACATTATACAGTAATGGAGGGGTCTGGTGATGACTGGAGAGGTGACACTGCTAGGAATGCTGGGACATTATACAGTAATGGAGGGGTCTGGTGATGACTGGAGAGGTGACACTGCTGGGACATTATACAGTAATGGAGGAGTCTGGTGATGACTGGAGAGGTGACACTGCTGGGACATTATACAGTAATGGAGGGGTCTGGTGATGACTGGAGAGGTGACACTGCTGGGAATCGTGGTGATGACTGTATGATGTGACTTCTCCCTCTGTCTGATGACTTTTACTATATTTCTTACACATCTTATGAATCAGGGAGAAGATCCGAACATTATTAATGCTCCAGAGACAGATGTGAGCGGTGATGAGCAGTATACGGAGAACATTCCTACAGGGAACGATCTGATCTATATTAATGCTACAGACATAAAGAAAGAAAAAGAGACAGATGTGAGCAGTGATGAGCAGTATAAGGAGGACATTCCTTCTGGGAAAGATCTGAACTATCTTAATACTACAGACATAAAGAAAGAAGAAAAAGAGACAGATGTGAGCGATGATGAGCAGTATATGGAGGACATTCCTACAGGTAACCATCCAGGTGAGTAGTAACTACCTTATACAGAGAAGAGTCCCAGATTCTACCACCTTTTCGGGACCCCTTGTGAAGGTCTTCTGTAAGACTTACCTCTGTTTTCATACCCCCCATGCCTCCTGGTTCCAAAAAATTTTTGGACGAACCAATGCAGTTCAGGTTTACTGTCCTTTTTGTGGAGGAGGGGGATTATAGTAGGAGGGAGGGGATGTGTCTTTATTGTGGCAAATTGGGCCAAACCTGGCCTGGAAACGCTTTCACCTGTTCCTGGTCAGGGACAGTTTTTGGATGGGCTTTCGTCTTCCGCTGAGATCCACAAAGACAAACCTATGAATAAGATTATCCTCTCACGGGCTATTTCCCTGTGGTCATGCAGGCCCTTATAGTCTCCTCTGCCACTGGGTATTTTAAGGATCATGTGTTTGTAGCCAAAAAACACTATTCCACTACAGCGTTGGGTCCTCGCCTATGGTCATTGAAGCAATTGATGAAAGACCCTTACAGCCCCTTCACCTTATCCATGAGACAGTTCCCTTGTGGTTGCTAGGGCCTCAGTCACATTAAGGTCTTAGCCAAAGTAGACTTAAGGGGGGCAAATAATATTGTAAAAATAAAGGAAGGACAAAAGAAGAAAATGGCCTTCATCCCCAGGATCGGGCATTACGAATTTTATGTAATGCCCCGGCCACATTTTTAACAATATATTGATGCGCTGCATCCTCTACTCCCCACCCCCCCAATACCATTTTCCAAATCAGAAAAAAAAAAGTTCTGCTGCAGACCCGGTTGACTTCAATGGGGCTTGCGGAGGATTTTCTGCAGCAGAAAATCTACTGCGGACAGCTGCGGAGAGCCCACCCCTATTCTAACACGCAACGGGAAACCTGAAAATAAATCCGCTCATGTGAATGAGCCCTAAGTGTGTGTGGCAAGATGGTAAGTCACACTACTATCTGTACTATTTTCTATTGCTCTCTACATTCCCACTACACAGATTCTTCCTTTTTTATATATATATATATATATACATATATATATTTTTTTTTTTTTTTTTTTTTCTTATTTATTATAACATTTTTCTTTAAATTTTATCATTTTTTTTATTTTAATTTGTAAAAAAAAAAATTTCTTTTACTTTTTTCCACTTTTTACCAGTTTTTTTTTATTTATTATAATGTTTTTCTTAAATTTTTTTATTTTATTATTACATAATTTTTTTCAAATTTTTTTTCTCTGTCACACTTTATTTTTGTCCCATTATATCTATATTAATGTCCCATTATATTTATATCAATATCTAACCACAATACATCATAATAACTATCCTTAAGGGGTTAAAAAGTAGGGAAGTATAAAGAAAACTGTGATCATATTGACCTAAGGAATAATTTTACTGCACAGTATATGAAGGGTTTCATTACAAAGTAAGATTGATCCCGCAAAAAACAAGCTCTAAAAACTCTGTTATGAATGAGGAGAGGAGGAAGAAATGAAAACACAAAAGTTTAAATTTTCTGGGTTGTTAAGGGTTAATACTCAAAAATAGTTTTGTTTTTGTCAGATTCTTGTAGCAGGAGATCAGAGGAGAATCTTATATCTTCAGATTATAAAGCAGATGATGATATCACACAAGATACATATGAAGAACATTCCATTATCCCAGATACACCCTCAGCCCTTCACAGCCAAGATCTGTCATCTCATCCTTATATACAGGTCCTGTCTTCTCATTCATCACAGGATGTTCAGGAAAACAAAAGTCACAGAAGGGGTGTTGGACATCTAAGATATTGTGAAAGGGAAAAGCAATATTCATGTTCAGAATGTGAGAAATGTTTTTTTCACCATGCATGGCTTGTTAAACACAGAAGAACTCACACAGGGGAAAAGCCATTTTCATGTTCAGAATGTGGAAAATGTTTTAGTCAGCACTCAAATCTTGTTCATCATAAAAGAACTCACAAAGGGGAGAAACCATTTCTATGTATGGAATGTGGAAAATGTTTTGCTGAGAAATCAAATCTTGTTCAACACAAAAGAATTCACACAGGAGAGAAGCCATTTTCATGCTCAGAATGTGGGAAATGTTTTACTGAGAAATCAAGTCTTGTTAAACATCAAAGAACTCACACAGGAGAGAAGCCATTTTCTTGCTCAGAATGTGGGAAATGTTTTACTCAGAAATCAAATCTTGTTCAACACAAAAGAACTCACACAGGAGAGAAGCCATTTTCATGCTCAGAATGTGGGAAATGTTTTACTGAGAAATCACATCTTGTTAAACATCAAAGAACTCACACAGGAGAGAAGCCATTTTCATGTGCAGAATGTGGAAAATGTTTCACTGAGAAATCAAATCTCGCTAGACATCAAAGAAATCATTTTCGTGTTCAGAATGTTGAAGTCGTTTTAATCAGCAATCAAGACTAGTTAAACATCTAAGAACTCACACAGGAGAGAAGCCAATTCGGAGCAATAAATGATGCAGATAACACATCTATATATTATCCATGTACATAGGATATCTGACATTTATACATATATCATATACTACATCTCCAAACTTGTTCCCAATTGTTAATAAGTTTTCTTTCTTATATGATTTATTATTCTTATATTCATCTCCGCACACTGGACTTATAATAAATGTAATATTGTCCCTGACGTTGTATATAGGGAATGTAACGCGTCAGTGTTGTCCCCGCCCCCTTCTCATTATGATTATAGAGACTTTAATTCAAGGCATCAGACAGGATCCGCGCGTCTCCCTTGAAGATCGTCTCTTCTGAACATAAGACGCTGCAGATACTTTTATTTATCACAAACCCTAGACCAGCGTTTCCCGTCTTAATGTCTATTTTTGGATTGGTTTCAAATTTTTAAATACATTTTTCTAAATCAGAAGCTGTTAATATATTCCAAGTGTTATATATGATAAAATCTGATGGCAGGTTCCCATAAAATAATGGTTTAGTTAAAGGGGTCCTTCGGTGCTCCAGCAATCTTAACATTTTGTTCAGAACACTCGGAGGCCACACCCCCTAGTGATGTCACGCCACATCCCCCTCCATGCATTTCTATGGAAAGGGACGTGTCGGCCGACGTGACCTCTCCCATGGACATGAATAGAGGGGGCGTGGCCGTGAAGTAACAACCACTGGTGCAGGGACCCGGCATATGTTTAGAATGCCGGGTGCTACAGTAGATTGCGGGAAGCCTCAGCAGCGGGACCCCGACAATCAGACATCTTATCCCCTATCTTTTGGATAGGGGATAAGATGTCTAGCAGTGGAGTACCCCTTCAAATAATTGTTTAGTTAATTCTTAGGTTAGATGTCGGGATTACGTATTTCTTTTACCTATCTATTTCCTCTTTTGTTATATTATGAATATTATTTGTCATATCAATATTATTGTTATATAACATATGATTTGTAATTTATTTTCTTTTTTGTTAACAATGAGATATTGAAGAAAAAAAAAAAAAGGTTTTCATTTAAAACTTCGTCACCGATCCAGATATGTACTCACTAGTGTTGAGCAAGCCGAGCCCAGCGAACCTGGATTTGACCAAAATTTTGGGTCTTGCTTCACTTGCCGAATTTTAGAACGTTTACCGGTTTGGTTAGTGCGAACCTGTAAAAGTGCAAAATCTAATGAAAACATGGTGTTTTGGCATCTAGAGAAAGGCGGAGGGGCAGTGGCATGGCTCAGAGTGACTAGCATATCACATGATAACCCAGGTTATCATATGAGTTGCTGGTTTAAGTGTCAATTAGTTTAAAGGCCAATAGAAGACAACAAGGGGAGGGTTTACGCAGTTAATGGCTCACAAGCTGGTCCTCAACATAGCAGTGGGAGCAGCAGACAGGGAGAGAGAGAGAGAGAGTTTGGACATACATAGGGAACAAAGATAAACAGACAGTGTGTGTGCACAGAATCCATAATTTCTATCCTGGCAGCTGACCTGTGTAATAGAAATACATACGGAAATTGCGATAAGCACAACATAGCGCCTTTACTCACATCTACAGGTACTAATCGCAAAAATAGTATACCTACAAGTTGTAACATAGCAGCAGACTGCAGCGTGGCAATTAAAAGGCATCAGCCTAATATAGACACTGTATGTTTATTTTCCTGGTTTAAAAAAAAAAAAAAACATGCATTATATCTTCCTAGTTGTTAAATAGCTGTGAAGTTAAAAGCGTGAGCAACTGACATGCCTCTGCACTCTTAACACAGTCTCCGTGATTATTATTGGATGATCTGGCTTTTCTGGACTGGATGAGTCATAAGTATTCTGAGGAGAAGGCAGAGGATTCTGACAATATGATGGTGAGCCACCTGTCAGTGGATTCCTCCTCATCTACAGTCACATGGCGCAGTGGAAATGACCGTCCTAGACACGGTTTTCTGATCTGTCTTTGTCCCCCAACCCCCCACACACACTGATACACAGAAGGTTAGCACCAGCCACGAGGAGGAGTTGTATGTGCTTTGGAGTGTGATGCCGAGGTGGTGGAGGTGGAATCGGTGGCCAAGCGTAGCACTAGTGGGACTGGTGGTGGTTGACATGGTGGGGATACTATAAGGAAGTTTATGCAGAGAAGAGTTGCATGGAGGAGTTTGTTGTTCAGCATGATGTCGTGTTGCACAGAACATGGGACCCAGTTGGGGAGGAGCTGGCGTGTTCAGAGGAGGAGGGTAGTGGCAATGTCAGTAAAGAAGAGCAAAGCTGAGGTACTGTAGGAAAACCTGTGAACTGTAGCAGACGTAGGGCTGCTGGTCTCATGAGCTCAGGTGATGGCGGCACTGCTGCATGTTCTATAATATAAACCTTCCAGAGGAGGGGCACAGTCAGGTGGTGCATTTCCTGTCCGGTGTTCTGCTCTTTGGAAATTATTTTCTACCTTACCAGATGCAGAGAACGTGGTACTATGTTGGCTCTGCAAACAATCACCACAAGGCTGCGTGGTACAGTCAAAACTGTTAGAGAATATATGTCCTCTAGACAACAGTATTTACTCTGTTGTATTGCGCCTTAATTCGCACCTGGCCAAGCTTTTGGCTGGCGTTTCAATACCATTTTGTTGACTCCATGGCCTTCAGGCACCAGAGTAAGTCCAGGCCAGATGGCGCATACCTAGTCGCCATTATTTTGCCAAGAAAGATGTCCCTGCTTTGCACAGTCATGTGGTGGAGAGGTTGGGCCACTCCATGCAGTTGGCAGTTTGCAGAACAGTGCATGCTACCATAGATACGTGGAGTAGTAGCCATGGCCAATATGTCTTTTATAGCCCACTGGGTCATCATCCTGCAGAGCGAGGCTCCACAACAACGAGGCAAGGATATTTTGGTGACACCTCCACGGTTTTGCCAATCAGGTTCAACTGCTTACACCACCCGCCTATCCTCCTCCAGAAAAATCTTGCATCACCCCACAGGGAAAAGCATGGCCTATCCTTCACCCCCCCCCCCCCCCCCCTTTCAAGTGCTGCCACGCTGTTACATCTCCTGAGCATGGGCAAAAAAGGCCACCTCAGCAGAGAAGCTGATGCCCTGTCTGCAATAGAAAGTTTCACACTTGACCTCTGGTCGTGATCTGACATTAGGAAACGTGGTTGCCAATAACAGCATAAACATCACCAAAGCGCTGCGTCTAGGTGGCATGACAAACTATTCCTGTTTGCCACAAGTGCTAAATCTTGTCGTGAAGAGTTTCTTCAAATCTTGTGATGCTCTCAAGCATATGTTGGATATGTGCAGGAAAGTGTGTAATCGGTTCAGCCATTCCTATTCTTTTTAACATGCCTTCCTTCACCTACAGCGCCAAAATGGTCTACCTCAACAACACCTCATTTGCAACATTGCAGCACGGTGGAACTCAACATTACACATGTTGGACCGCCTGTACAAGCAACACAAAGTAGTGACAGACTTCCTAATACAGCAGACAGATGAATTTTCCAGCCAGTGTGACTTTCAGCTGAGGGATTGGCAGCTAATCAGAGACACCTGTCACATGCTTAGGCCTTTCAAGGAGGCTTACATAAATTTAGGTGCACTACTGTGGGTGATGTAAACAGTGACATATGGCTAACCCTCAAACTGATGTTAAAATTGAGACATTAGCAGTATATCCTTATATGAAGGACATACCTGAGCCCGCACGCCAACACCAAGGTTTCTCAAGTGGCACAGGACCTGACACTAAACCTACCTGTATAGCAATAAAGGAAAAAAAGTCTTATCAGCTCACCCAGTCGTCTCCTAGGTACACGGAAGCGTAGCACAATACACCTGAACCAGCAGGAGCTTCGGATAGATCTGAGGCCAAGTCCTCAGGTGAGGCAATCAGGGAAGAAGAAAGGAAGTTCTGTCTCCCAAGGCTGGGTAAAAATTCCAAGTTTATTTCTTCATATAAAAATCCAGTGCATGAGCAAATATAAAAACATGAAAAAGTGACACAACACAAAAACGCACCATCAATGATTAAGACTTAGCGTTAAGTCGAAACGCGTCAGTGCTTTTTTGTGTTGTGTCACTTTTTCATGTTTTTATATTTGCTCATGCACTGGATTTTTATATGAAGAAATAAACTTGGAATTTTTACCCAGCCTTGGGAGCCGGAACTTCCTTTCTTCTTCACTAAACCTACCTGTGCCATATGGGCAATACCGGGGGAATGTGGACAATTACAGCAGCATTAGGCCCGACTCACAGCCTGCTCCCAGTTACCTCCAGTGTGGCTTGGCAAACATACAGCGGGAGGAGGAAGGCTATGTGCGCCACCCAAATGTGTTGCCAGCCTCACAGGTGAACCTTAATGCTGCCTAGAAAGTGATCAAGGCTCCTTAAATGTTGGGTTTATACACCTCCACATATAAGATTTAAACGACAATAAGAAAAAACGTAGTCTCAAAAAGCAGGAGGCGCTCAACCCCAAATGCATTTGTGCTGGGGGAGCAGATCCTGTCCTTGTGGTCTGTTGCTAAGGGTGATCCCCAGCATAAAATGCATACAATGGAGGATGCCTGCAGTGGACTACAAGTGCCACAATGGTATCCTACACCCAATAAAAGGTGTGGATGTGTAACATATAGAATAATACATAAATTTAGGTGCACTACTGTGGTAGATGTAAACAATGACATTGGGTAACTTTCAAAATGTTAAAATTTAGATATTAGCCAGAATATCTTTATATGAAGGAGGCTACCAGGTATGTCAGCAAGGAGAATAGCGGTATTAGTGACTCAGTGCCACTGATATTCCTTTTAGAGAAAAAGCTAATGGTGTTGATTGAACTAGGAGGGATGGAGAGTTCCCATCTGGCTGGCAGCAGTAAGGATGTTATCCTTGAGGAGGAGAACTTGGATAAAGAGGTAGAGAAAGTGGGACCTGAGGAGGAGGAGGGAGATTTGGCGATGGACTCTGTGGAAAAGATAGGGTACGAGGACCATGACCAACCTTGGCAGTATGGGATGAAGGCAGCACAAGTCGGGCCCACAGCTGAGCTGGCAAGCATGGCTGGCTGAATGCTTTCTTGCATATGCAGTGGACGGTGTATCGCAAGCTTAAATGGGCACGGTTACATATAAAAACCTTTTATATGTGGTAAAGCATGCAGAACCAATAGGTTCATACTGAAAAAGCCAGTCAAAAAACTGCCTCCTGGGATACATACCAGCCTGGCTGTGTCCACTGGTCATCACCTACATCATGGACCCACTTCATGATTGACAGGTCTGCAGATCTAAAGCTAATGTGATCGGCTCCCTCACTGTCTGTGTTTACTTTAGTCTCCTCGTGTGAGGAGAAGGGGGGAGGGAGTACACTGCTGCCTGTGAGGAGAAGGGGGGGAGGGGCAGGAGTACACTGCTGCCTGTGAGGAGAAGGGGAGGGGCAGGAGTACACTGCTGCCTGTGAGCAGATGATGAAAGAAGCTGGTGACTGAAGATGGAATGGAGGAATTTTTGTCTAAAAAGTGTCCCTGCATGTCTATATGTGTGTGGATATATATGTATGTGTGTAAATTTGTGTTGTCTAGGTAATGTGCATGTGTATGAATAAATGAAGTCAGTGTGTGTGTGTGTGTGTATCTAATACAGGGGGACTACAATCATATGCCTCCAGCTGTTGCAAACCTATAACTCCCAGCATGCCTGCACAGCCAAATGATGTGTGGGCATGCTGGTAGTTGTAGTTTTGCAACAGTAGGAGGAACATAGCCTGCAGCAACACTACTGTAAATCTGAGTTTTAACAATCATAAGCCTCCAGCTGTTGTAAAACTACAACTCAAAGATGTGTGGGCATGCTGGGAGCTGTAGTTGTGCAAAAGCTGTAAGCACACAGTGTGTGTGTGTGTATAGCATTAAACCAGAAAGGAAAGGGTTACAGATGCTCACTCCTGAGACCAGTGACTGAGGAGAGTGAGTGGTTATCACCTGAGGGGAAAAAGGGACCCGCCCCCTGCTTCTAGTCCACAACATTAAGGTAATTCAGAAATGAAGCCAATTCTGAGAGAAATATAGGTCATAGACACATAAAAATAATATGTACATGATCAGGATGAGATACTGAGGAACATATAACAGTTTTAAAAAAAAAAAATTTTGTGTGATCTGAAAGGTACGCTTTAAAGGAAAGAAATGACTACTGGATAGCAACATTCTTAGACCCTCGGTGTAAAGCCAAAATGGGGGAATTTTTCTCATCTTCTGAGAAGGAGGCTAAATTGGATTTCTATAACTCCACTGAGAACCTACACATTTTCAGCACTAAACACCTGCTGAACGGGGGTTCAGTCTCCGCTGAGTCCATGCTCCACTCTCTCTCAGAGCACTACCCCTGCAAGAGGAAGGAGCAGCATCTTCACACTGGAGCACATGTTTCTACATCCTGTATTTCCACCTGACATGAATCGTTATCACAGGGATGTAAACCACCACCCGAATAACCAGGTTGAGGCCTACCCCAGAAGTGCCCTTTCTCTGACAGGCACCACAAGCCCAGACCCCATAGACTACTGGGTCACCAGATTAGACCTTTGGCAAGAACCTTTGGCCTAGTTTGCCCTGGGTAATCTGTCTTGTCCACGCTCTAGTGTAGCTTCGGAGAGATTGTTCAGCGCAGCCGGTGGCATCGTCACCCCGAAGTGATCAAATTGTCAGCCAGCAATGTGGAGAATCTGTTGTTTACTAAAATGAATCAAGAATGGATCAGTGAGGAATTTAAACCTCTTGTGCCAGATGCCACAGATTAGACACTACTACCACCCCTGCTGTTTGCTGGATACTACTAAAAGCATCTGTCTTCCACCTTCTGCTGTACACTGACTACTACTAAAAACATCTGTCTGCCACCTTCTGCTGTACACTGACTACTACTAAAAACATCTGTCTGCCACCTTCTGCTGTACACTGACTACTACTAAAAACATCTGTCTGCCACCTTCTGCTGTACACTGACTACTACTAAAAACATCTGTCTGCCACCTTCTGCTGTATGCAGTTAATGCCAGTCCACCAACTCCGGCTGTTTGCTGACTAATACTACATCAGTCCAGTCCGTCACCTCCTGCTGTACACTAATGCCAGTCCACCAATCCTGTTGCTACTTCCAATAAGTTTTAGAATGTTTGGAATAATCAAAGCCATCTTCTTGGTTTGGCAGACTAAAAAATTGTTGCTATTACCAAAAAGGGATAGTTTTTGGAAAGCTTAAAAAAAAAAAAAAAAAAAAAAAAAAACCCCGTCTTCCGATATCTGTGTGTGTGTATTTTAACACATGAAGGCATCTATTGACAACCAGGGATACTTGATGGCACTTTATTTTAGTGTGAATAAGTCTAAAAAAATCTGCATGCACATTAAAGAAGCTGTTAGTTACCATGGGTTACATTTCACCATAACTGACAGCTCATACATACAGCTCAGCTACATGTACAATACACATCTACAGCTCTACTGTGTACACATACAGCTCAGCTACATATACATTACACATATACAGCTCTACTGTGTACACATACAGCTCAGCTACATGTACATTACACATATACAGCTCTACTGTGTACACATACAGCTCAGCTACATGTACATTACACATATACAGCTCTACTGTGTACACATACAGCTCAGCTACATGTACATTACACATATACAGCTCTACTGTGTACACATACAGCTCAGCTACATGTACAATACACATCTACAGCTCTACTGTGTACACATACAGCTCAGCTACATATACATTACACATATACAGCTCTACTGTGTACACATACAGCTCAGCTACATGTACATTACACATATACAGCTCTACTGTGTACACATACAGCTCAGCTACATGTACATTACACATATACAGCTCTACTGTGTACACATACAGCTCAGCCACATGTACATTACACATATACAGCTCTACTGTGTACACATACAGCTCAGCTACATGTACATTACACATATACAGCTCTACTGTGTACATTACATACAGCTCAGCTACATGCACATTACACATATACAGCTCTACTGTGTACACATACAGCTCAGCTACATGTACATTACACATATACAGCTCTACTGTGTACACACACAGCTCAGCTACATGTACATTACACATATACAGCTCTACTGTGTACACATACAGCTCAGCTACATGTACATTACACATATACAGCTCTACTGTGTACACATACAGCTCAGCTACATGCACATTACACATATATACAGCTCTACTGTGTACACATACAGCTCAGCTACATGTACATTACACATATACAGCTCTACTGTGTACACATACAGCTCAGCTACATGCACATTACACACAGCTCTACTGTGTACACATACAGCTCAGCTACATGTACATTACACATATACAGCTCTACTGTGTACACATACAGCTCAGCTACATGTACATTACACATATACAGCTCTACTGTGTACACATACAGCTCAGCTACATGTATATTACACATATACAGCTGTACTGTGTACACATACAGCTCAGCTACATGCACATTACACATATACAGCTCTACTGTGTACACATACAGCTCAGCTACATGTATATTACACATATACAGCTCTACTGTGTACACATACAGCTCAGCTACATGTACATTACACATATACAGCTCTACTGTGTACACATACAGCTCAGCTACATGCACATTACACACAGCTCTGCTGCAGACATATATAACACACACATACACAGCTCTGCACCACGCACATCACACACACACAGCTCTGCTGCATACACATAACTTCAGCTCATCCAGCAGCGATCACAACCAGCACAGCAGAGTCCTGCATACACTGAGCAGATGAGCCTAGAGCAGCAGCCCCTGATCATGTGACTCCTCCTCCTCCATGTGACTGATCACATGACGGTGACATCATCGCAGGTCCTGTACACGGCTCCTCTACAGATACAGGTAGGTGTGTGCGGTCGGTGTCAGATCAGGATTATTGGGGATGATTATTATTAACCCCTCGAGGGCACAATGTATATTTACACTCTTCGCCCCGTACGGGTCTTTGAAGCGATCTCGGGAGCTATATGCAGTCAGGACTCACTGCTACTCATCTGCACTAACCCTTTAGATCCCGCAATCAAAGTCTATCTAAAATTGGTGTCAGTGCATTGTGAGTCCAGGGGGCGCCATCACACAGGACAACTTGTCTGCATACGGCTCTGTCCATAGGGAATGAGGACATTATGGATCTAAGGCTCCTTTCACACTATGAGTTTTCATCTGTTATTAAACGTCTGTTTTCTGCCTAAAAACGGATGTATAATAATGGATGTTATTATAACATCCCTCATGTACGGCCGTTTTAACACCTCTGCCTACAGACTCCCACAGCCGGGACTACTACTACTCCCAGCATGGAACAGACTTCTTTCCATGATGGGAGTAGTAGTTCCCCTGCTGCGGGAGTCTGCCGGTGGCTGGGGAGGCTACATTTGTGTTTGTACTACTACCTCCATCATGGAACATACTCTGTTCCATGATGGGGGTTGTAGTACAGGGGCTGAGGGATTGATTGCACCGGGTCTCACTTCTGAGACCCGATGCGATTAGAAGTTATTAAACGGGCACGAGCGGCTTGCTGCACTCCCCTGTGATGTACGATGTATTTACTTTCATTTTTAAATTCCCCGCCGTGAGCCCTGAATGGCCGGTACTGAGGAGCCATTCAGGGCTCACGGCGGGGTTTTGAAATAGAAGCGCTGTGGTGGGGAAAGATATATAGAATCGCTGGGGGGGGGGGGGGTATATGTCTGGCCCCCGCATCGCTTCTATATATCCTGCCCTATGCACCAGATGTATATATGTCCCCCCCCGCAGGGCATATATATATATATATATATATATATATATATGTTCCCCTCCGCAGCACAGTTATACATGTCTCCCCGCAGCGCATATATATGTTCCCCTCCGCAGCGCTAACATAAGCCCCCAGCAGCGCTATGAATGAAAAGTGTTCTGCTGCAGCACATGTGGCCTGAATGATGCGCTGCTGTAAAATACTTTTCATTCATAGCGCTGCGAAGGCATATGATTAGAGAAGCACTGTGGGGGCCAGACATATGGATATATGTCTGACCCCTGCAGCGCATCTATATACAGATGCTGCTGCAGCGCTATGAATGACAAGTATTCTTTCAGCAGCGCATCATTCAGGCCACATGTGCTGCTGCAGAACACTTTTCATTCATAGCGCTGCTGGGGGCTTATGTTAGCGCTGCGGAGGGGAACATATATATGCGCTGCGGTGGAGACATGTATAACTGTGCTGCGGAGGGGAACATATATATATAAAATTCCCCCCCCCAATAGGAAGGGGTTAAATGTCTCTATTTCCTCCTGTATCAGCTGCGACAAATGCTCCGCAGATCATCACAGATTTATAAGATACAAGATGTGGGTGGAATCATTGTGACTATAATGTCTCCTCAGATGTTTCCCCAGATTATCTCCAGGAAATGGATTTTATTTCTCCATACAATCTGGTGCGGTTTATCATCGTCTCCTCTTCTTCCCTTCAGGTTTCTCCAATCCAGGATCCTCTGCTGATATCTTCTATATAAGAGAATTCTCCTGGATGACCCATCAACCATGGAGAGAGACAGGAACAAGATGGCCGACAGGATCATAAACCTCACCCTACAGATACTCTTCCGGCTTACTGGAGAGGTGAGGGATTCTGGGAGTGATGTCACATGACCTCATTCTTATCTATGTAATAACAGATGGATATGACTGGAGAGGTGAGGGATTCTGGGAGTGATGTCACATGACCTCATTCTTATCTATGTAATAACAGATGGATATGACTGGAGAGGTGAGGGATTCTGGGAGTGATGTCACATGACCTCATTCTTATCTATGTAATAACAGATGGATATGACTGGAGAGGTGAGGGATTCTGGGAGTGATATCACATGACCTCATTCTTATCTATGTAATAACAGATGGA
Organism: Hyla sarda; assembly: GCF_029499605.1. Taxonomy (NCBI): domain Eukaryota; kingdom Metazoa; phylum Chordata; class Amphibia; order Anura; family Hylidae; genus Hyla; species Hyla sarda. Next base: position 614,224,822 of record NC_079189.1, read on the forward strand.
TATGACTGGAGAGGTGAGGGATTCTGGGAGTGATGTCACATGACCTCATTCTTATCTATGTAATAACAGATGGATATGACTGGAGAGGTGAGGGATTCTGGGAGTGATGTCACATGACCTCATTCTTATCTATGTAATCACAGATGAATATGACTGGAGAGGTGAGGGATTCTGGGAGTGATGTCACATGACCTCATTCTTATCTATATAATAACAGATGGATATGACTGGAGAGGTGAGGGATTCTGGGAATGTATGTAGTGATATTAATGTGTCTCTCCATACACAGGATTACACAGTAGTGAAAAAGTCCTTTAGTGGGCGCTGTCGGGCCCCTGTGTGTGACGGATGGGGAAGAACCCTGAGCCCAATCCCGGGGCCCCCACCTCACTCCCTGATACATGAGGAAATGGATGAACAGAAGATCCGAGAACTTATCAACAAGATGATGGAGCTGCTGACTGGAGAGGTGACCCTGCTGGGACATTATACAGTAATGGAGGGGTCTGGTGATGACTGGAGAGGTGACACTGCTGGGACATTATACAGTAATGGAGGGGTCTGGTGATGACTGGAGAGGTGACACTGCTGGGACATTATACAGTAATGAAGGGGTCTGGTGATGACTGGAGAGGTGACACTGCTGGGAATGCTGGGACATTATACAGTAATGGAGGGGTCTGGTGATGTCTGGAGAGGTGACCCTGCTGGGACATTATACAGTAATGGAGGGGTCTGGTGATGACTGGAGAGGTGACCCTGCTGGGACATTATACAGTAATGGAGGGGTCTGGTAATGACTGGAGAGGTGACCCTGCTGGGACATTATACAGTAATGGAGGGGTCTGGTGATGACTGGAGAGGTGACACTGCTGGGACATTATACAGTAATGGAGGGGTCTGGTGATGAATGGAGAGGTGACACTGCTGGGAATGCTGGGACATTATACAGTAATGGAGGGGACTGGTGATGACTGGAGAGGTGACACTGCTGGGACATTATACAGTAATGGAGGGGTCTGGTGATGAATGGAGAGGTGACACTGCTGGGACATTATACAGTAATGGAAGGGTCTGGTGATGACTGGAGAGGTGACACTGCTGGGACATTATACAGTAATGGAGGGGTCTGGTGATGAATGGAGAGGTGACACTGCTGGACATTATACAGTAATGGAGGGGTCTGGTGATGACTGGAGAGGTGACACTGCTGGGACATTATACAGTAATGGAGGGGTCTGGTGATGACTGGAGAGGTGACACTGCTGGGAATGCTGGGACATTATACAGTAATGGAGGGGTCTGGTGATGACTGGAGAGGTGACACTGCTGGGACATTATACAGTAATGGAGGGGTCTGGTGATGACTGGAGAGGTGACACTGCTGGGACATTATACAGTAATGGAGGGGTCTGGTGATGACTGGAGAGGTGACACTGCTGGGACATTATACAGTAATGGAGGGGTCTGATGATGACTGGAGAGGTGACACTGCTGGGACATTATACAGTAATGGAGGGGTCTGGTGATGACTGGAGAGGTGACACTGCTGGGACATTATACAGTAATGGAGGGGTCTGGTGATGACTGGAGAGGTGACACTGCTGGGACATTATACAGTAATGGAGGGGTCTGGTGATGACTGGAGAGGTGACCCTGCTGGGACATTATACAGTAATGGAGGGGTCTGGTGATGACTGGAGAGGTGACACTGCTGGGAATGCTGGGACATTATACAGTAATGGAGGGGTCTGGTGATGACTGGAGAGGTGACACTGCTGGGATATTATACAGTAATGGAGGGGTCTGGTGATGACTGGAGAGGTGACACTGCTGGGACATTATACAGTAATGGAGGGGTCCGGTGATGATTAGAGAGGTGACACTGCTGGGACATTATACAGTAATGGAGGGGTCTGGTGATGACTGGAGAGGTGACACTGCTGGGACATTATACAGTAATGGAGGGGTCTGGTGATGACTGGAGAGGTGACACTGCTGGGACATTATACAGTAATGGAGGGGTCTGGTGATGACTGGAGAGGTGACACTGCTGGGACATTATACAGTAATGAAGGGGTCTGGTGATGACTGGAGAGGTGACACTGCTGGGAATGCTGGGACATTATACAGTAATGGAGGGGTCTGGTGATGTCTGGAGAGGTGACCCTGCTGGGACATTATACAGTAATGGAGGGGTCTGGTGATGACTGGAGAGGTGACCCTGCTGGGACATTATACAGTAATGGAGGGGTCTGGTAATGACTGGAGAGGTGACCCTGCTGGGACATTATACAGTAATGGAGGGGTCTGGTGATGACTGGAGAGGTGACACTGCTGGGACATTATACAGTAATGGAGGGGTCTGGTGATGACTGGAGAGGTGACACTGCTGGGACATTATACAGTAATGGAAGGGTCTGGTGATGACTGGAGAGGTGACACTGCTGGGACATTATACAGTAATGGAGGGGTCTGGTGATGAATGGAGAGGTGACACTGCTGGGAATGCTGGGACATTATACAGTAATGGAGGGGTCTGGTGATGACTGGAGAGGTGACACTGCTGGGACATTATACAGTAATGGAGGGGTCTGGTGATGAATGGAGAGGTGACACTGCTGGGACATTATACAGTAATGGAAGGGTCTGGTGATGACTGGAGAGGTGACACTGCTGGGACATTATACAGTAATGGAGGGGTCTGGTGATGAATGGAGAGGTGACACTGCTGGACATTATACAGTAATGGAGGGGTCTGGTGATGACTGGAGAGGTGACACTGCTGGGAATGCTGGGACATTATACAGTAATGGAGGGGTCTGGTGATGACTGGAGAGGTGACACTGCTGGGACATTATACAGTAATGGAGGGGTCTGGTGATGACTGGAGAGGTGACACTGCTGGGACATTATACAGTAATGGAGGGGTCTGGTGATGACTGGAGAGGTGACACTGCTGGGACATTATACAGTAATGGAGGGGTCTGATGATGACTGGAGAGGTGACACTGCTGGGACATTATACAGTAATGGAGGGGTCTGGTGATGACTGGAGAGGTGACACTGCTGGGACATTATACAGTAATGGAGGGGTCTGGTGATGACTGGAGAGGTGACACTGCTGGGACATTATACAGTAATGGAGGGGTCTGGTGATGACTGGAGAGGTGACCCTGCTGGGACATTATACAGTAATGGAGGGGTCTGGTGATGACTGGAGAGGTGACACTGCTGGGAATGCTGGGACATTATACAGTAATGGAGGGGTCTGGTGATGACTGGAGAGGTGACACTGCTGGGAATGCTGGGACATTATACAGTAATGGAGGGGTCTGGTGATGACTGGAGAGGTGACACTGCTGGGATATTATACAGTAATGGAGGGGTCTGGTGATGACTGGAGAGGTGACACTGCTGGGACATTATACAGTAATGGAGGGGTCCGGTGATGATTAGAGAGGTGACACTGCTGGGACATTATACAGTAATGGAGGGGTCTGGTGATGACTGGAGAGGTGACATTGCTGGACATTATACAGTAATGGAGGGGTCTGGTGGTGACTGGAGAGGTGACACTGCTGGCACATTATACAGTAATGGAGGGGTCTGGTGATGACTGGAGAGGTGACACTGCTGGGACATTATACAGTAATGGAGGGGTCTGGTGATGACTGGAGAGGTGACACTGCTGGGACATTATACAGTAATGGAGGGTCTGGTGATGACTGGAGAGGTGACACTGCTGGGAATGTTGGGACATTATACAGTAATGGAGGGGTCTGGTGATGACTGGAGAGGTGACACTGCTGGGACATTATACAGTAATGGAGGGGTCTGGTGATGACTGGAGAGGTGACACTGCTGGGACATTATACAGTAATGGAGGGGTCTGGTGATGACTGGAGAGGTGACACTGCTGAGAATGCTGGGACATTATACAGTAATGGAGGGGTCTGGTGATGACTGGAGAGGTGACACTGCTGGGATATTATACAGTAATGGAGGGGTCTGGTGATGACTGGAGAGGTGACACTGCTGGGACATTATACAGTAATGGAGGGGTCTGGTGATGACTGGAGAGGTGACACTGCTGGGACATTATACAGTAATGGAGGGGTCTGGTGATGACTGGAGAGGTGACACTGCTGGGAATGCTGGGACATTATACAGTAATGGAGGGGTCTGGTGATGACTGGAGAGGTGACACTGCTGGGACATTATACAGTAATGGAGCGGTCTGGTGATGACTGGAGAGGTGACACTGCTGGGAATGCTGGGACATTATACAGTAATGGAGGGGTCTGGTGATGACTGGAGAGGTGACACTGCTGGGAATGCTGGGACATTATACAGTAATGGAGGGGTCTGGTGATGACTGGAGAGGGGACACTGCTGGGACATTATACAGTAATGGAGGGGTCTGGTGATGACTGGAGAGGTGACACTGCTGGGACATTATACAGTAATGGAGGGGTCTGGTGATTGGAGAGGTGACACTGCTGGGACATTATACAGTAATGGAGGGGTCTGGTGATGACTGGAGAGGGGACACTGCTTGGACATTATACAGTAATGGAGGGGTCTGGTGATGACTGGAGAGGTGACACTGCTGGGACATTATACAGTAATGGAGGGGTCTGGTGATGACTGGAGAGGTGACACTGCTGGGACATTATACAGTAATGGAGGGGTCTGGTGATGACTGGAGAGGTGACACTGCTGGGACATTATACAGTAATGGAGGGGTCTGGTGATGACTGGAGAGGTGACACTGCTGGGACATTATACAGTAATGGAGGGGTCTGGTGATGACTGGAGAGATGACACTGCTGGGACATTATACAGTAAGGGAGGGGTCTGGTGATGACTGGAGAGGTGACACTGCTGGGAATGCTGGGACATTATACAGTAATGGGGGGTCTGGTGATGACTGGAGAGGTGACACTGCTGGGACATTATACAGTAATGGAGGGGTCTGGTGATGACTGGAGAGGTGACACTGCTGGGACATTATACAGTAATGGAGGGGTCTGGTGATGACTGGAGAGGTGACACTGCTGGGACATTATACAGTAATGGAGGGGTCTGGTGATGACTGGAGAGGTGACACTGCTGGGAATGCTGGGACATTATACAGTAATGGAGGGGTCTGGTGATGACTGAGAGGTGACACTGCTGGGACATTATACAGTAATGGAGGGGTCTGGTGATGACTGGAGAGGTGACCCTACTGGGACATTATACAGTAATGGAGGGGTCTGGTGATGACTGGAGAGGTGACACTGCTGGGACATTATACAGTAATGGGGAGGGGTCTGGTGATGACTGGAGAGGTGACACTGCTGGGACATTATACAGTAATGGAGGGGTCTGGTGATGACTGGAGAGATGACACTGCTGGGACATTATACAGTAATGGAGGGGTCTGGTGATGACTGGAGAGGTGACACTGCTGGGACATTATACAGTAATGGAGGGGTCTGGTGATGACTGAGAGGTGACACTGCTGGGACATTATACAGTAATGGAGGGGTCTGGTGATGACTGGAGAGGTGACACTGCTGGGAATGCTGGGACATTATACAGTAATGGAGGGGTCTGGTGATGATTGGAGAGGTGACACTGCTGGGACATTATACAGTAATGGAGGGGTCTGGTGATGACTGGAGAGGTGACACTGCTGGGACATTATACAGTAATGGAGGGGTCTGGTGATGACTGGAGAGGTGACACTGCTGGGACATTATACAGTAATGGAGGGGTCTGGTGATGACTGGAGAGGTGACACTGCTGGAACATTATACAGTAATGGAGGGGTCTGGTGATGACTGGAGAGGTGACACTGCTGGGACATTATACAGTAATGGAGGGGTCTGGTGATGACTGGAGAGGTGACACTGCTGGGACATTATACAGTAATGGAGGGGTCTGGTGATGACTGGAGAGGTGACACTGCTGGGACATTATACAGTAATGGAGGGGTCTGATGATGACTGGAGAGGTGACACTGCTGGGACATTATACAGTAATGGAGGGGTCTGGTGATGACTGGAGAGGTGACACTGCTGGGACATTATACAGTAATGGAGGGGTCTGGTGATGACTGGAGAGGTGACACTGCTGGGACATTATACAGTAATGGAGGGGTCTGGTGATGACTGGAGAGGTGACACTGCTGGGAATGCTGGGACATTATACAATAATGGAGGGGTCTGGTGATGACTGGAGTGGTGACACTGCTGGGACATTATACAGTAATGGAGGGGTCTGGTGATGACTGGAGAGGTGACACTGCTGGGAATGCTGGGACATTATACAGTAATGGAGGGGTCTGGTGATGACTGGAGAGGTGACACTGCTGGGAATGCTGGGACATTATACAGTAATGGAGGGGTCTGGTGATGACTGGAGAGGTGACACTGCTGGGACATTATACAGTAATGGAGGGGTCTGGTGATGACTGGAGAGGTGACACTGCTGGGACATTATACAGTAATGGAGGGGTCTGATGATGACTGGAGAGGTGACACTGCTGGGACATTATACAGTAATGGAGGGGTCTGGTGATGACTGGAGAGGTGACACTGCTGGGACATTATACAGTAATGGAGGGGTCTGGTGATGACTGGAGAGGTGACACTGCTGGGACATTATACAGTAATGGAGGGGTCTGGTGATGACTGGAGAGGTGACACTGCTGGGAATGCTGGGACATTATACAGTAATGGAGGGGTCTGGTGATGACTGGAGAGGTGACACTGCTGGGAATGCTGGGACATTATACAGTAATGGAGGGGTCTGGTGATGACTGGAGAGGTGACACTGCTGGGACATTATACAGTAATGGAGGGGTCTGGTGATGACTGGAGAGGTGACACTGCTGGGATATTATACAGTAATGGAGGGGTCTGGTGATGACTGGAGAGGTGACACTGCTGGGACATTATACAGTAATGGAGGGGTCTGGTGATGACTGGAGAGGTGACACTGCTGGGAATGCTGGGACATTATACAGTAATGGAGGGGTCTGGTGATGACTGGAGAGGTGACACTGCTGGGACATTATACAGTAATGGAGGGGTCTGGTGATGACTGGAGAGGTGACACTGCTGGGAATGCTGGGACATTATACAGTAATGGAGGGGTCTGGTGATGACTGGAGAGGTGACCCTGCTGGGACATTATACAGTAATGGAGGGGTCTGGTGATGACTGGAGAGGTGACACTGCTGGGACATTATACAGTAATGGAGGGGTCTGGTGATGACTGGAGAGGTGACACTGCTGGGACATTCTACAGTAATGGAGGGGTCTGGTGATGACTGGAGAGGTGACACTGCTGGGACATTATACAGTAATGGAGGGGTCTGGTGATGACTGGAGAGGTGACACTGCTGGGACATTCTACAGTAATGGAGGGGTCTGGTGATGACTGGACAGGTGACACTGCTCGGACATTATACAGTAATGGAGGGGGGTCAGGTGATGACTGGAGAGGTGACACTGCTGGGACATTATACAGTAATGGAGGGGTCTGGTGATGATTGGAGAGGTGACACTGCTGGGACATTATACAGAAATGGAGGGGTCTGGTGATGACTGGAGAGGTGACACTGCTGGGACATTATACAGTAATGGAGGGGTCTGGTGATGACTGGAGAGGTGACACTGCTGGGAATGCTGGGACATTATACAGTAATGGAGGGGTCTGGTGATGACTGGAGAGGTGACACTGCTGGGACATTATACAGTAATGGAGGGGTCTGGTGATGACTGGAGAGGTGACACTGCTGGGACATTCTACAGTAATGGAGGGGTCTGGTGATGACTGGAGAGGTGACACTGCTGGGAATGCTGGGACATTATACAGTAATGGAGGGGTCTGGTGATGACTGGAGAGGCGACACTGCTGGGACATTATACAGTAATGGAGGGGTCTGGTGATGACTGGAGAGGTGACACTGCTGGGACATTATACAGTAATGGAGGGGTCTGGTGATGACTGGAGAGGTGACACTGCTGGGACATTATACAGTAATGGAGGGGTCTGGTGATGACTGGAGAGGTGACACTGCTGGGACATTATACAGTAATGGAGGGGTCTGGTGATGACTGGAGAGGTGACACTGCTGGGAATGCTGGGACATTATACAGTAATGGAGGGGTCTGGTGATGACTGGAGAGGTGACACTGCTGGGACATTATACAGTAATGGAGGGGTCTGGTGATGACTGGAGAGGTGACACTGCTGGGAATGCTGGGACATTATACAGTAATGGAGGGGTCTGGTGATGACTGGAGAGGTGACACTGCTGGGACATTATACAGTAATGGAGGGGTCTGGTGATGACTGGAGAGGTGACACTGCTGGGAATGCTGGGACATTATACAGTAATGGAGGGGTCTGGTGATGACTGGAGAGGTGACACTGCTGGGATATTATACAGTAATGGAGGGGTCTGGTGATGACTGGAGAGGTGACACTGCTGGGACATTATACAGTAATGGAGGGGTCTGGTGATGACTGGAGAGGTGACACTGCTGGGAATGCTGGGACATTATACAGTAATGGAGGGGTCTGGTGATGACTGGAGAGGTGACACTGCTGGGAATGCTGGGACATTATACAGTAATGGAGGGGTCTGGTGATGACTGGAGAGGTGACACTGCTGGGAATGCTGGGACATTATACAGTAATGGAGGGGTCTGGTGATTGGAGAGGTGACACTGCTGGGACATTATACAGTAATGGAGGGGTCTGGTGATGACTGGAGAGGGGACACTGCTGGGACATTATACAGTAATGGAGGGGTCTGGTGATGACTGGAGAGGTGACACTGCTGGGACATTATACAGTAATGGAGGGGTCTGGTGATTGGAGAGGTGACACTGCTGGGACATTATACAGTAATGGAGGGGTCTGGTGATGACTGGAGAGGGGACACTGCTTGGACATTATACAGTAATGGAGGGGTCTGGTGATGACTGGAGAGGTGACACTGCTGGGACATTATACAGTAATGGAGGGGTCTGGTGATGACTGGAGAGGTGACACTGCTGGGACATTATACAGTAATGGAGGGGTCTGGTGATGACTGGAGAGGTGACACTGCTGGGAATGCTGGGACATTATACAGTAATGGAGGGGTCTGGTGATGACTGGAGAGGTGACACTGCTGGGACATTAAACAGTAATGGAGGGGTCTGGTGATGACTGGAGAGGTTACCCTGCTGGGACATTAAACAGTAATGGAGGGGTCTGGTGATGACTGGAGAGGTGACACTGCTGGGACATTATACAGTAATGGAGGGGTCTGGTGATGACTGGAGAGGTGACACTGCTGGGAATGCTGGGACATTATACAGTAATGGAGGGGTCTGGTGATGTCTGGAGAGGTGACCCTGCTGGGACATTATACAGTAATGGAGGGGTCTGGTGATGACTGGAGAGGTGACACTGCTGGGAATGCTGGGACATTATACAGTAATGGAGGGGTCTGGTGATGACTGAGAGGTGACACTGCTGGGACATTATACAGTAATGGAGGGGTCTGGTGATGACTGGAGAGGTGACCCTGCTGGGACATTATACAGTAATGGAGGGGTCTGGTGATGACTGGAGAGGTGACACTGCTGGGACATTATACAGTAATGGAGGGGTCTGGTGATGACTGGAGAGGTGACACTGCTGGGACATTATACAGTAATGGAGGGGTCTGGTGATGACTGGAGAGGTGACACTGCTGGGAATGCTGGGACATTATACAGTAATGGAGGGGTCTGGTGATGACTGGAGAGGTGACACTGCTGGGACATTATACAGTAATGGAGGGGTCTGGTGATGACTGAGAGGTGACACTGCTGGGACATTATACAGTAATGGAGGGGTCTGGTGATGACTGGAGAGGTGACACTGCTGGGACATTATACAGTAATGGAGGGGTCTGGTGATGACTGGAGAGGTGACACTGCTGGGACATTATACAGTAATGGAGGGGTCTGGTGATGACTGGAGAGGTGACACTGCTGGGACATTATACAGTAATGGAGGGGTCTGGTGATGACTGGAGAGGTGACACTGCTGGGAATGCTGGGACATTATACAGTAATGGAGGGGTCTGGTGATGACTGAGAGGTGACACTGCTGGGACATTATACAGTAATGGAGGGGTCTGGTGATGACTGGAGAGGTGACACTGCTTGGACATTATACAGTAATGGAGGGGTCTGGTGATGACTGGAGAGGTGACACTGCTGGGACATTATACAGTATTGGAGGGGTCTGGTGATGACTGGAGAGGTGACACTGCTGGGACATTATACAGTAATGGAGAGGTCTGGTGATGACTGGAGAGGTGACACTGCTGGGACATTATACAGTAATGGAGGGGTTTGGTGATGACTGGAGAGGTGACACTGCTGGGACATTATACAGTAATGGAGGGGTCTGGTGATGACTGGAGAGGTGACACTGCTGGGACATTATACAGTAATGGAGGGGTCTGGTGATGACTGGAGAGGTGACACTGCTGGGAATGCTGGGACATTATACAGTAATGGAGGGGTCTGGTGATGTCTGGAGAGGTGACACTGCTGGGACATTATACAGTAATGGAGGGGTCTGGTGATGACTGGAGAGGTGACACTGCTGGGAATGCTGGGACATTATACAGTAATGGAGGGGTCTGGTGATGACTGGAGAGGTGACACTGCTGGGACATTATACAGTAATGGAGGGGTCTGGTGATGACTGGAGAGGTGACACTGCTGGGACATTATACAGTAATGGAGGGATCTGGTGATGACTGGAGAGGTGACACTGCTGGGACATTATACAGTAATGGAGGGGTCTGGTGATGACAGGAGAGGTGACACTGCTGGGACATTATACAGTAATGGAGGGGTCTGGTGATGACTGGAGAGGTGACACTGCTGGGAATGCTGGGATATTATACTGTAATGGAGGGGTCTGGTGATGACTGGAGAGGTGACACTGCTGGGACATTATACAGTAATGGAGGGGTCTGGTGATGACTGGAGAGGTGACACTGCTGGGACATTATACAGTAATGGAGGGGTCTGGTGATGACTGGAGAGGTGACACTGCTGGGAATGCTGGGACATTATACAGTAATGGAGGGGTCTGGTGATGTCTGGAGAGGTGACACTGCTGGGACATTATACAGTAATGGAGGGGTCTGGTGGTGACTGGAGAGGTGACACTGCTGGGACATTATACAGTAATGGAGGGGTCTGGTGATGACTGGAGAGGTGACACTGCTGGGAATGCTGGGACATTATACAGTAATGGAGGGGTCTGGTGATGACTGGAGAGGTGACACTGCTGGGAATGCTGGGATATTATACAGTAATGGAGGGGTCTGGTGATGACTGGAGAGGTGACACTGCTGGGAATGCTGGGACATTATACAGTAATGGAGGAGTCTGGTGATGACTGGAGAGGTGACACTGCTGGGACATTATACAGTAATGGAGGGGTCTGGTGATGACTGGAGAGGTGACACTGCTGGGACATTATACAGTAATGGAGGGGTCTGGTGATGACTGGAGAGGTGACACTGCTGGGAATGCTGGGACATTATACAGTAATGGAGGGGTCTGGTGATGACTGGAGAGGTGACACTGCTGGGAATGCTGGGACATTATACAGTAATGGAGGGGTCTGGTGATGACTGGAGAGGTGACACTGCTGGGAATGCTGGGACATTATACAGTAACACCACTGGAGGGGTCGGGGTGATGACTGTATCATTGTGTGTCAGGTTCCTATAAGGTGTCAGGACGTGGCGGTCTATTTCTCCATGGAGGAGTGGGAGTATGTAGAAGGACACAAGGATCAGTACAAGGATCAGGTCATGATGGAGGATCAGCAGCCCCTCACATCACCAGGTAATAGACATGACTATATACACACGTCCTCTCATTATTTGTATGTAAAGAATGAATTCAGTCTCTGTATGTGTTCCCTACAGTCAGATCCAGTAAGAGAACAGCACCAGAGAGGTGTCCCCGTCCTCTTCTTCCACAGGATGATCAGGTAGATGGAGATATTCCCTATGATCTGTAGAAGGGCTGTGAAGCTCTTGTGGTCAGTCCCCTCACCCTCCATGACTCCTCATCTCCTGCTCATCTATAACATCATGTGACTTCTCCTACTGTCTTATGACTTTTACAATATTTCTTCCACATCTTATGAATCAGGGAGAAGATCTGAACAATATGAAAGCTCCAGAGACACATGTGAGCGGTGATGAGCAGTATAAGGAGGACATTCCTACAGGGAGAGATCTGATCTATATTAATGCTACAGACATAAAGGAAGAAGAAGAGACAGATGTGAACAGTAATGAGCAGTATAAGGAGGACATTCCTACATGGAAAGATCTGATCTATATTAATACTATTGACATAAAGAAAAAAGAAGAGACAGATGTGAGCAGTGATGAGCAGTTTGAGGAGGACATTCCTACAGGGAAAGATCTGATCTATATTAATACTATAGACATAAAGAAAAAAGAAGAGACAGATGTAAGCAGTGATGCGCAGTATGAGGAGGACATTCCTACAGGGAAAGATCTGATCTATATTAATGCTACAGACATAAAGGAAGATGTAGAGACAGATGGGAGCAGTGATGAACAGTATAAGGAAGACATTCCTACATGGAAAGATCTGATCTATATTAATCCTAGAGACATGAAGAACGAAAAAGAGACAGATGTAAGCAGTGATGAGCAGTATAAAGAAGCCATTCCTACAGGTAACTGCCCAGGTGAGTAGTAATCAATAAGTGGTGGTGTAAGTAGAGTCCTTTGGGCTCCAAGGCAATTTTTAGACCACAGGCCCTTTTGTGTGCTCTTACCATAGTTTGTACACCTTCTATGCCCCCACACTATTACTGAGCCCTCAAACTGTTCTGCTCCCTCTGTTCACCCCACACTGTGTTTATGCCCAATTTGTGCCAGTAGTAGAATAAAAACCTCTCCCCATCATCCCCCCAGAGCGGCTGTGTCCTCCGGCAGATGTCACCTGGTGTTGGCTGCTCGATGATCTGATCATGTGGCCTGTACCTGGCAGACATTACTAGCTGTTCCAGAACACTGCGGGATACAAGTGGTGCGGAAATCACAGGGGAGAGAGACAGAACCAGAGACAGTTGAAGCGGTGCTCCCCCGAGGAGCTGAGACATATACCCCGGATCCCCAGAGGAGCCCCCCTTCTATGTCGGGCCCAGTTGCACCCTCTGCAGCCATGATCATTACACCCCTGGATGGAAACATTGCTGCTCTCTAGAGACTAGAAGGAAGAGACCTAGATGCCGGACAATCAGTCACACATGGACCCCAAAGGAACATCAGACTAGGATCACCTTCTGCATTAGAAGCAATTATGTCCTGAAAGGAGGTCGGGGTCCCAGCAATCTCATCAAATTGAGGGAAGAGAATGTTATCAGGAAGTATAGTTCGGCTAAAGCAAAGTGAATGTACAAGATATGAGTCTTAAAAATAAGAAAAAGTCATCAGTATAGGTTTCTGTTGGCTGGAGTCTAGTCAGGCGATTAGATTGGTCTTAATAGGTAAACTGTAGTGATCAGACTCCACCCCCTCTCTTTGCAAAGAAAGAGGAATTACAGGAAATTTAGGCCGCATTAGGCAATTCTTTCTGTTCTGAAATAGGAATTTATGTGGCTCAAGGATTCGCTCCTACTCTGGACAGTTCCTGACATGGACAGAGGTGGCAGCAGAGAGCACTGAGGTCAGACTGGAAAGAACTACTCAACTTCCTGTGCAGCATACAGCAGCTGAAAAGTACTGGAAGGGTTAAGATTTTTTAATAGAAGTAATATACAAATCTGTATAATTTTGTGGCATCAGTTAATTTAAAGGGGAACTCCAGTACTAGACATCTTATCCCCCATCTGCTGCACCCCCCACAATCTCTTGGCTCTTGTGACGTCACACCACGCACCCTCAATGTAAATCTATGAGAGGGGGCGTGGCGGCCCCCTAACATATAGTTGCATTGAGGGGGCGTGACATGACAGCATGAGGGGACGTGGACGTGACATCAAAATGTTCCGAACACTGGGACAGTAGAGTACCCCTTTAAGACTCAAGCCTGCCCCATACCAGCTGCTGAGGGCCACCTCTAGTAGCTGGAATGGAGCAATCTTCAATGCCGGCTATAAACTGTGTAGATGCCACTGTGAAAGTGTACAGCAGCATTTAAATGGCCCTATTAAGTGATGTAGTGGTCCCAATTAACTTCCCGTGATGAGATTTCTGGGAGCCGAGACTTTCTCATGGCAGCCCGAAGACTATTCTAGGTCTCTGTTGCTTCCAGGACCTAATATTGATGCAGCTGGTCTATGGTAGAATCTTCCAATAGAGCGCAGATCTAATGGATCAATCCAATACACATGTACTGCATTTATCTGTATGAGCAATCGAATGATTACTTATACAAGTCCCCTACGAGGAATTAAAAAGTGTTAACATGAAAAAAGATGTTTTTAATATATATAAATAAACCCCATCCCATAATAAAAATGTAAGAACTCCCTTTTCCCATACTCCCAATTTACAAAAATGTGTAAACAAAAATAAATATTTAGTATCGCCGCATGTGGCATTGTCTAAACGACTAAAATATAATGTTATTGATTCCGTATGGTAAATGGCATAAACGGGGAAATAAAGATAAAATAAACTCCAGAAAGAACTGCAGGACTTTTGTCACATTACATCACAAGAAATACAAAAAATTGAATATCTACCCCAAAATGGTAACAATAGAAACTACAGATTATATAAAAAAAATGAGCCCTAACACTGCTCCTTTGAATCTATTATCTCTGCACCGCTATGTCACGTTTTCATTCACAGGACCCACAACCGGAAATGTTTTATTTTACTGTTGCCTCTGACCTTTCCCAGCATTCTATGCGGCCTGAGACAATATGTCATAAGTCACACGGTCGCTCCCAAATTTGCAAAATATTTTATTTTTATTTTTATTTCAACACAATTTTTTTTTCTGTTTCACAAAATATTTCATAGTAAAACGAAAGGTGTCCTTACTATGTAAATTTGGTCCTGCAGAAAACAAGCGCTCACGTGTGTGTGTATATATATATATATATATATATATATATATATATATATATGGAAAAATAAGAGTTATGGCTAAAGGATGGAGAGGAGGAAAAATGTAAATGCAAAGATTTTAATATCCTGAGGAGTTAAAGTTATTACTCAAAAATCAAATCTGTGTTATTCTTGGCAGATTCTTGTAGCAGGAGATCAGAGGAGAATCTTATATCTTCAGATTATAAAGCAGATGATGATATCACACAAGATACATATGAAGAACATTCCATTATCCCAGATACACCCTCAGCCCTTCACAGCCAAGATCTGTCATCTCATCCTTATATACAGGTCCTGTCTTCTCATTTATCAGAGGATGTTCAGCACAATAAGGAGAAGCCATTCTCATGCTTAAAATGTGGAAAATGTTATACTAAGAAATCAAATCTTGTTAAACATCAACGAATTCACACAGGAGAGAAACCATTTTCATGTTCAGAATGTGGGAAATGTTTCACTGACAAATCAAATCTCGCTAAACATCAAATAAATCACACAGAGGAGAAGCCATTTTCATGTTCAGAATGTGGAAAATGTTTTCTTGACAAATCAAATCTTGCTCAACATCGAAGAACTCACACAGGGGAGAAGCCATTTTTATGTTTACAATGTGGAAAATGTTTTACTAAGAAATCAAACCTTGATCAACATCGAAGAACTCACACAGGGGAGAAGCCATTTTTATGTTCAGAATGTGGAAAATGTTTTGCTAAGAAATCAAATCTTGTTCAACATCGAAGAACTCACACAAGGGAGAAGCCATTTTCATGTGCTAAATGCGGGAAATGTTTTACTGAGAAACCACAACTTGTTCTACATCAAAGAACTCACACAGGAGAGAAGCCATTTTCGTGTTCAGAATGTGGGAAATGTTTTACTGACAAATCACATCTTGTTCAACACCAAAGAACTCACACAGGGGAGAAGCCATTTTCATGTTCAGAATGTGGGAAATGTTTTACTGATAAATCAAATCTCATCCAACATCAAAGAACTCACACAGGAGAGAAACCATTTTCATGCGCAGAATGTGGGAAATGTTTCATTCAGAAATCAATTCTAGTTCTACATCAAAGAACTCACACAGGAGAGAAGCCATTTTCATGCTCACAATGTAGGAAATGTTTTTCTCGGAAATCAGCTCTCCTTCAGCATCAAAGAACTCACACAGGAGAGAAGCCAATTCGGATCAACAAATGAAGCAGATAACACATCTATATATTAACCATGTACATAGGATATCTGACATTTATACATATATCATATACTGCATCTCCAAACTTGTTACCAATTGATAATAAAAGTTTTCTTTTTAGAACGTAGTCACCGATCCAGCGATGTCATCACTATAGTTTACATGGTAGGAGAAGAGTGTTTGTTTGTTTTTTAAGAGTCGAGTCATGTGCTTATTATCACCTCAAGAGCAAGAAAAATTACAAACGTGTAACACTAAAAAAAAAAAGTGCACAAAGGATGCGGTCTATCGCAAAGCTCTTTTCCTACAGGAGAGAGGCCTCCGACAAACCTTAACCTTAGGGCCAAAAGGCATCTGCAAGGATTGCCAGGAACCCAGAAGGACCTCGCAGCGATGCTACTAAGGGGCCACAAATGCACCTGTTCTCAACCTAGGCATTAACCAAGGTACCAGCCAAGGAGCCGTATACTGATGGCATCTCGACCGAAGCCAAGATGCCCGGGGGGTGCAGGGAGGTGAGGAACCTGATGGTCACACACACCTCCCCTAGACCGCCAGGAGGGACACCCAGAAGGGCAACCGCATCCTGACAAATTCTGTGTATGAAAAAAACACAAAGTGCCACAATGACAAACAAAATAATAAGAGGATGATGCAGATATACTGCCCGGTCATCCGGCCGAATCGATACATTTTCTCTGATCCTAACCGGAAGGCCGGGATACCAAGGGTGAGTGCCAAAAGGTGAAGAGTTTAATGGGGCAGAGCTTCAACTCTTTTTTTTTTTTTTTAAGTTAACCCTCAGAACTAAATCATAGGCCTCAGCCGGACAGGGAACAGACACTGACCTGTTCGTGGATTACAATCTTTCGTCTCTCGCTGGAAACGAGCGCTACCAAGCACCGCTTCTTTGTGGAACCAGGATTCCACTGTCCTTTTCCTTATACCAGACGTCCAGGACCAGTTCCTGAGACGAACGGGTGCCCAGCAGCTCTTCCACCACTACCTCCCAGGGATCTGGGAAATAAGCTTTCAACGGTGTTGTGTCTGTAACACAACACCCCCAGGTGAGCGCACCAGTCTTTGTTCACCTGTGTATCTCCTATACATACAGAATCATGGCACATTAGTGCGCTCTCTTTTCTGTTTCCTTTTTTTGCATATACTCGAGTCTTCGCTGTGATATTGTTCATAGTCCAAGAATAACTAAACCACCTTCTTCTATCGGCCGTCCGAAGGCCGATTTTGTCATCCTTCTGGAGTTTTTTTTTTAGGGCTCTTCTTTAATTTCTACTGAGATTGTCCGGAAATATTGGTAAATTTGTAAATTTGTTAAATTCTTCGGATACCATCTGTTGGAACACTTCAATATTAGGGCCTTGAGACTGTAAAGGATAACATTTTAATGGCGGTCGCAGTTGCTGATATTTTATTCCATCTTCAGAGGTGAAGGAATCTATATTCAGATCTGTATCTCCAGTGTTCTTAGGTTTCTGTAGTGTCGTTGGAGGGTTAGTCTCTAACAAATCTTTGGAAATCGAGATAAAGTTGAAATGAATCACTTCTCTTGGGGCAAAAGGATAAGCCTTTTTTCAATAGGCTTATTTCTGCAGGGGTGAGCTTGTAGGAAGAAATATTATAGATATATATGGAATTTTCTTTTTCTTTTCCTGATCCATTAAATTTTCAGTGTTTAATTTTCCTTTTTTTTTTTTGCCACTACGGCAACCTCTTTTTCTTCTCCTTTTTTTCCTTTTTACACTTTGTGGCAGAAACAGATCTGGAATCCTCCGTGGTTTGGTCAGGCTCAAATCTAAACGGCCTGTACCCTGCATCATCCTAAACATCCCGATCCGCATCACCCCCCAATAACTCTGTATCATCTGATTCCAACAACAGGTTCGAGCAGCTAAAAAAACCTACTGGATATACAAAATGTTCACCATAGCTCCAAAAGGACTTAATGAGATTAGTGAGGTGATTGTCTCAACCCCTTAATCCTAATACTAGCTGTATAAACTGTTTTTATTGTTCTTATTGATTTCTCTGCAATATCCAGTTGTGATTTGTGAATAATATTTCTACAGATACCATCCGATACTTTTAAAGCTATATGAGACTGATTATACACCACTTACCGTTACTTTGGTTGTTCTTCTGTTTTTTTCTGCTAAGTGATCGCTGTACTGTCCATTCCAGCTCTGTTTACTTTGAGTCGGAGTCTCCACCCATTTTTTCGTGTCAATCTGACGTATACATCACGTATAGTGTCAATCTTTACTGGTCAAACCGACCGACGCACCATGTCAATTATACGTATACTGTCACTGTTTACGGCAGACTCACCTTGTCTACCTGACCAGCAGAGGGCACTTTCCACACTGACCTTCCATGACACTGGTAACCATTCATTATTCACATGATATCACATTTAATATATTTTTATCACCCTGTATATTTTAATATTGTTCATTATCTAATATTTATTATTTAATACTTGTAATTCTGCTATGGTTTGTTTTAAGTTGGTACTAGTTATGCACGTAATCCAGTGTTATGACCCGGAACTACTTCTATACTGTGTAATTGTATACTGTGTCCATTCCTTGTACCAGTTTGTATATGCCTGACCGGTCCGGTCTCAAAATGCCTTATGTGAAGCGTTGTTTTTATCCTTTTTTAAACAATGTCGTGCTATCGACTCTGCCTACTTGATGGTCCAGCGCTATATACCATGTCCCAATTTTGATGACCCCTGTGGTTTAAATTTACTACATTACTTATCTCCGGTACCAGATCCATGCACCGGCGGGACCTGTGTGCAGCTGACCATTTCTCTATACCGCATACTAAGGTGTTGTGCTCTTATCATAACACTATCTGGTAAGAGGCACATTTTTCCCTATACCACATTATTCGTTTATCTGACGATCTTCACCAGGTGCGCACCACCTTGTCTTTTTTTCTTTCTCTCTATTGCATTGTTATTTTGTAATTTGTTTATGTTTCCAATAATTTATAAAATTTTTACTTTTCAAAAGGAACTTGTATACGCATTCTTTATTTATTTATTTAAAATTATGCATATTTTAGGGCAGGGTCACACGGAACGAAGACCAAGTATATTTCACACTTAGGATCCACAGGTGACCTGACCCTATAGTGTGCCCCCTAATGTTTCAACACGCCCTGTCCTGTAATGGTCCGGCGTGTTCAGTCATCTGTTGTCCAAATTGTGACACTGGATAAGGTTGGGTTCACATATATGAGTTGTCCTGCACAGTTTCCCTCCAGCGTGCATCGGAAACTGATGCTAGAACTGATCCCATTCAGTTCACAATCATCCAGCGTCTCAATTTTGGTTGGACATGCCGGAGGGCACCGGACAGGGGAAATCAGCTTGCTGCGTTCCCTTTTCCGGTGCTATAAAAAGTAGATGCAGGATGCCATACAACTGATGACAAATTATGCATGTTGCCATCAGTAGCGGCATAAGTTATGTAAAGATTTAGGCTTAGGAGTTCACTTATGCCGGACATATGTAACCCCAGCCTAAATTTTGTGATAGCGTGTATATAATTTGGATATAGATGGTGTTTGGTGCTGTGGGCCTCAACAGCTAATAGAAGGACCCAGGGGCCTTGTTAGAACCTATAGAATAATATCTCTAAGAGAATCATAACTGATTAAACATCAGAAACCATATCTCTGGCCGGGTATTCCCCATGCCATAGAAAACCTATGTATTGACAGTCCGGGTCGGGGAATTGATCACTAATGTAATTCACGACACAAGAAGGAATAGGTTTTCTTCTGCCGGGACCCAAGAGCCCATGCGGGAAACATGAATGTGATCTGTAGGCGGCCTTCCTTAGTACAATGAAAATAAAAAAGTATTAGAAAATATATTGAAGATAAGACCTATATATTACATACCGTATTTTTCGCCGTATAAGACGCACTTTTTTCTTCCCCTAAACTGGGGGGAAAAAGTCGGTGCGTCTTATACGGCGAATACACCCCTATCGCGGCGGTTCCTGCGGCCATCAACGGCTGGGACCCGCGGCTAATACAGGACATCACCGATTGCGGTGATGCCCTGTATTAACCCTTCAGACGCGGCGATCAAAGCTGACCGCCGCGTCTGAAGGGAAAGTGACACTAACCCGGCTGTTCAGTCGGGCTGTTCGGGACCGCCGCGATTTCACCACGGCGGTCCCGAACAGCCCGACTGAATAGCCGGGTTAGTGCTTACAGGACACCGGGAGGGACCTTACCTGCCTCTTCGGTGTCTTGTCCGTTCAGGGATCCCCTGTATGGCCGGCGCTCTCCTTCCTCGTCATCACGTCGTCGCATACGTGCGTCGGCGTGCGTAACGACGTGATGGCGGCGACGGAGAGCGAGGATACCCGGCCGGCAGCAGAGACGTTCTAGAGCGAAGGGAACACGGCGACAGCGATGGAGCGACATCCAGGGCAGCGGCGGGGACACGTGAGTATTACCTCCTATGCAGTGGTCTTCAATCTGCGGACCTCCAGATGTTGCAAAACTACAACTCCCAGCATGCCCGGACAGCCGTTGGCTGTCCGGGCATGCTGGGAGTTGTAGTTTTGCAACATCTGGAGGTCCGCAGGTTGAAGACCACTATTGGGTTCAAAATCTTTATTTTTTTAGATTTTGCCCCTAAAAATTGGGTGCGTCTTATACGCCGGTGCGTCCTATAGGGCGAAAAATACGGTACTCTTTACACATATAAAGAAATAAATAACTTCTTCTGAATGATGCTTCTGTATCATATATGCTCGTGATAAATCATATAATGTGGACAATGACGTGATTCGGCGTGACTTACATTGTTATGAGTAAGGCGTGCAAGTCAGGCCAAATTGCGTCAATATCCACTTTTGAAGTTCCGAGTGCATATCCAGTAGCATAACTTGCAAGAAGTTGCTTTGCGCGACAATTTTTTTTTACTTTTGTATCCATTGGTTGGTCAACACCAATTCATGCACTTGCTGGACTCAGGATTGAGCTTGCTAATATTGCTCTAATCTATCGTATAGTGTCAATTCTCACAAGATTCAATTGAATTAAAGGAGTACTCCCAGCATAGAAAAATTGTTCTCCATATTGCCGGCAGTAAAAAAGTAAAGAGATAAATACCTTCCTTCCCTCCCCGAGTGCCTCCGATAACCCGCTCCGGTCTCCGCTGCGATCCTCTTCCTGGTTGCCGGTGGTTGGCGAGTCATACTGCCATACTTGGCCGGCGATAGGCTGAGCGGCAGTGTGCCAGGGCCGAAAACGCCACACTGCCGCTCAGCCTATCGCCGGCCGAGTCGGGACTTCGCTGCGGTCGATGATTGGCTGAACGCCACGGCGTCCGTTGCTGCCGTGGCGCTGTGTCTGCGGGCGGGTGCGGCCCATAGACTGGTTTGAGTGGCATTGGGGCCGCTCTGCCAGTGGGTCGTTTCCCCCCCCCCCCCCCCCCCGTGGACACTGGTGTCGCGGCGGTGGTGGTCGCCGCCCAGTGCTACGCCATTTTATGCTAGGGACGTTAGGGACCCACTCTGAATAGGTGGCCTTGACGTGGCGAGTGGGCTTATACTTTTTGGTCCAAAATGTATACTCACTACCTGTTAGTATTATGCTGAGAAGCAATCAGATTATTATACAAGATTGTAGAAGTATGACTCGCCGACCACTGGTAACCAGGAAGAGGATCGCGGCAGAGACCGGAGTGGGTTACCGGAGGCACCGGGGGAGCGAAGGAAGGTATGTATCTCTTTATTTTTTTTTACTGCCGGCAGTATGGAGGACAATTTTTCTCTTCTGGAGTACTCCTTTAAAGGGGTCAATTAAAGGGGTACTCCGCGGGGCCGAGAGCTTGTGACGTCATAGCCCCACCCCTCATGATGTCACGCCCCGCCACCTCAATGCAAGTCTATGGGCTGTCACGCCCCCTCCCATAGACTTGCTTTGAGGGGGCGGGGCTATGACGTCATGAGCGCCCGGCTCCAGAGTTCAGAACAGTTTGTTCCAAGCACTGAGCAGCGGAGTACCCCTTTAATAAACGTCACTTTCCCACAGAGAATACATGTAATCATACACGCGTGTTTACCGTGAAGCGTGTCATCATTCAGCTTTCTCTGTATCTTGAAAAGCAGTGGGCCCGGGCTGCACTTCAGGAGCCAGGGAGAGTTGGATGGCAAACTTCCTTCAAGTCAGCAAGTGTGTCATTCAGCTTTCTCTGTATCTTAATTTGTAATGAAAAATTATATTTATTAAAACCCAAAAAATTGTTTTATTACCGATTTTTCTTCATTTCCTTTGTGCTGACTTTACCACCAAATTCTGCCAGTATCCTTTCCTTTTAGACGCAAATTTTGCAGCTCCTCGTGTTCCAAAATGCATATTATCCCGCGATCAAAGTGGGGCAGCAGAAGCTTTCATCCCTCGTTTTCATGGTCTTGCATTTGTCACATTGGCACCAACGGGTGTTACCGATACGAGGATGCTTATCATTTGATTCAGGGGGTATATCTTCAAGACTAGACCTCTCAGGGTCATTTTCGTGTAAATTTCACACCGACATTCCACCATAGAAACATAACAGGAACGATCCATACGTCCGGATTCACACTTTGGATTACACGCCCAGACACAATCGTGCTAGAGATTACGAGTGTGGCAGCGCAGACATTGCTGTCCCCTTAGCCGGAAAAGTTTGTATAGCGTAAATCAGGCAGAACAGAAAAAGTGCTCAATGTTCTTGCATAATTTTTCTAGGTGAATTTCGGGGTGATAATTGAGACTATTAAAGTCTACAGTCTGCGACGTGCAGTGGAATCCCATTGCCAGCAATTGGATTCTCCTGCACAGGATTTTCCAATGGGGATATCTACCAGAATATCCATACGCTAATTCCGTAGTGTGAAAGAAGTGTAAAACATATAAGCGACATAAGCAAGATGGAAACTGGTGTTAGTCTACGTTCAAAACACAAATTTTTAACATGGAAATTTCTGTATGGATTTTTAGGCTTTACACTTCAATGGAATTACGCTGCGGAGCCATGACGTCACACTGCTCCGTCCCCTGTATTGCCCGTCATTATGCACAGAGCGAACTCGCTCTGCGCAGTAATGATAGCTCAGTGCCGCAGTGGCGATCCCGGGGGTCCCCAGCAGCGGGACCGCGGCAATCTGACATCTTATCCCCTATCCTTAGGATAGGGGATAAGATGTCTAGGGGCGGAGTACCCCTTTAAGTCTAAAGTCTAGGCTCTTCCTAGAAGACAGCAAGATGGCTGTAGGGGAGAGGCAGGGGTCCTGGTGAGGAACACACAGCCCAAGCTGTAAGTTGCCCCAAAGAGTGGTGTGGAGGAGACACAGCAAGAGGTTGCAAACGCTGTGTGTGAAGGTTGCAGGAGGCATAAGTTCAACTGGTCGGGAAAAGCCCACCAGTGGATAGTCAGGGCATGCTGGATTGTTTAGTTAGTGACTAGACGGTCTAGGGTTTTGTTTGTTCCTGTTTTTATGTTTTATTTTATCCTGCAACCTGTCTAATAAAGCTGGCAAGGAGCCAGACTTGCATAAAGAACTGTTGTTTGCCGATTTATTGATTGAAGTGGAAACGTGTCCCGTGGCGGTGGCAAGGACAATCCCAGAGCTATCCCCAGGGAGAAATCCTACACATATATATATATATATATATATACACATATACATACATATACATAGTACTATATCATACTATAGAGTATCTTTACGTGTCGGAGTAATGGTTTCCTCTCTTCTTCGATATAATCTTCCTATGACCCCCACACACACACACACACACACACACACACAAAATTAGCACATAAACAAATAATATTGGTTAGATAAAAAGTAATTTATATGTCTTACCTCCTCTGAAGTATCATCGATTCTATACAATTTGTCTCTTTCATCCACTGTGGATTCAGCATTTTGACTAGCCTTCATAAGAAATTATACATAATAATTTTATAAATAATCAATAAACTTTTCAGAATCTATCATTATTATACATAAATAACTAATATTATGTTGGGTTATAATTTTATATGTGGTAATCCAGTCATGAACATGTTATGCACGCTCTCTGTCATGTACTACACCAACATGTTATGCACGCTCTCTGCCAGGTACTGAAACATGCTATGCACGCTCAGTATCATGCATTTAACCAGCATGGTATGCACGCTCAATATCAGGTAATGAGCAAGCATGCTATGCACGCTCAATATCATGTATTTAACCAGCATGGTATGCACGCTCAACATCATGTATTAAACCAGCAAGGTATGCACACTCAATATCAGGTAATGAGCAAGCATGCTATGCACGCTCAGTATCATGCATTAAGCCAACATGGTATGCACGCTCAATATCATGTATTAAGCCAGCATGCTATGCACACTCAGTATCATGTATTAAAACAGCAAGGTATGCACGCTCAATATCATGTATTGAGCTAGCAAGGTATGCACGCTCAATATCATGTATTGAACCAGCAAGGTATGCACGCTCAATAGCATGTATTAAGCCAGCATGCTATGCACGCTCTATATCCGGAATTGAGCAAGCATGCTATGCACGCTCTATATCCGGAATTGAGCAAGCATGCAATGCACACTCTGGTAGTGAGAGTGCATGGTATGCACACTAAATTTCCGATTTTGGGCTGGGATAAGTAAAGAAGCTCTGTATCAGGTAGGTATAAGACTATGGGGCATATTTATCAATAGGTGTCTGTGTGTAACCACTTCACTGCCGGTTTTTATGCTGTGGTTTTGGCTTATGTGCACCAAATTTATCAAAACGGCCCTCAAACTTTGATAAAGGGAGGAAAGGGGGAGATTTGCACTTTATTTTGACAAACGTATAAATATATAGAAGGTAGAACCTCAGCACTCCATTACAGATGGTCATGATAATAGGGAATTTCTCATACAAAACATATGCATCTTTTAGAATGGAATAAATTACGTTTTTTTTTATCACCATCTATAGCAGTGGTCTCCAACCTGCGGACCTCCAGATGTTGCAAAACTACAATTCCCAGCATGCCCGGACAGCCATGCTGTCCGGGCATGCTGGGAGTTGTAGTTTTGCAACATCTGGAGGTCCGCAGGTTGAAGACCACGGATCTATAGTGTAGTGCTGCCCTTTTACCTTTTACATGAATGGGGGAATGCAGTAAGGCTATATAACGTAGGGATCGACCGATATCGTTTTTTTAGGGCCGATACTGATAATCGGTGGAGGTTAGGGCCGATAGCCGATAACTTATACCGATATTCCGGTATAAGTTATCGGCTATTTATCCCCCCTCGACACCGCTGCAGATCATTGATTTAAAGCGGGCGCTTTAAATCAATGATCTGCAGTGGCTTTTGCGGGGCGGTCATCTTCTCCACTCCGGGCAGGCTCCGGCCTAGTAGCGCAGCGACGCCCGTGTGCAGCGACGCACCTGACGTCACGGCGTAGCGGCGTCTATGCAGCGTACTAGGCCGGAGCCTGCCCGGAGTGGAGAAGATGACCGCTGGAGAAGGACAGCCCGGACCGGTGCACCCTCCACCCGGAATGCCGCCGGACACTACAGGAAGGATGGATGGCCCGGACCACCCCCATTACGGGTAAGTTTATTTATTTATTTATTGAGGGTGGGGGAGGGGCCCGACCGGTATAGCGGTATGGGCAGAAATCCATACCGGTATACCGCCCAGCACTACGGTGGGGGGTGCGACGCGGTGGGTCGGGGGGGGCGGGTTGGGGGGGGGCGGTCACGGTGCGGGCGGTGTGGGGGGCATTATCGGCTTATCGGCAAGGTAATTGCCGATACCGATAATGCCCAAAATCGTGATTATCGGGCGATAATATCGGCCATACCGATAATCGGTCGATCCCTATTATATAGGCCGGCATTTATCATTGTAGTGGAGGTGAAACATTTTTCTGCACCTTTATAGGGGGTTATGTTTAGCAATATAGGGGGAGATTTATCAAAACCTGTCCAGAGGAAAAGTTTCCCAGTTTCCCATAGCAACCAATCAGATCACTTCTTTCATTTTTAACAAGGCCTCTGCAAAGTGAAAGTAGTGATCTGATTGGTTGCTATGGGCAACTGGGCAACCGTTACTCTGGACAGGTTTTGAGAAATCTCCCCCTTTATAAAGAAGGTAAAATCGTATCACTCCAGTATAGATGGTGATGAAAAAAGTAAATTTATTCCATCAAGAAATATTCATATTTTTGTATGGAATATGACTTTTTTCATCACCATGCGTAGTCTAATGCTGCATTTTGTAGCTTCTAAATGAATAAGGAAAAGCTGTAATCCTCGATTCAATTTATAACGGCAGCACTACAGTGTAAATGATCATGAAAAAAGTGAATTCATTTTTTCCAGAAATATGCATATTTCTTGATGGATTAAATTCAGTTTTTCATCACTATTAGAGATGAGCGAACTTACAGTAAATTCGATTCGTCACGAACTTCTCGGCTCGGCAGTTGATGACTTTTCCTGCATCAATTAGTTCAGCTTTCAGGTGCTCCGGTGGGCTGGAAAAGGTGGATACAGTCCGAGGAGACTCTTTCCTAGGAATGTATCCATCTTTTCCAGCCCACCGGAGCACCTGAAAGCTGAACTAATTTACGCAGGATAAGTCATCAACTGCCGAGCCGAGAAGTTCGTGACGAATCGAATTTACTGTAAGTTCGCTCATCTCTAATCACTATCTATACTGGTTTGCTGCGGATTTAGCTTCTACACTGCTCAAAAAAATAAAGGGAACACTTAAACAACACAATGTAACTCCAAGTCACTGACACTTCTGTGAAATCACACTGTCCACTCAGGAAGAACACTGATTATCAATCAATTTCACATGGAACAGACAACAGGTGGAAATTATAGGCAATTAGCAAGACACCCCAATAAAGGAGTGGTTCTGCAGGTGGTGACCACAGACCACTTCTCAGTTCCTATGCTTCCTGGCTGATGTTTTGGTCACTTTTGAATGCTGGCGGTGCTTTCACTCTAGTGGTAGCAGGAGACGGAGACTACAACCCACACATGTGGCTCAGGTAGTGCAGCTCATCCAAGATGGCACATCAATGCGAGCTGTGGCAAGAAGGTTTGCTGTGTCTGTCAGCACAGAGCATGGAGGCGCTTCCAGGAGACAGGCCAGTACATCAGGAGACGTGGAGGAGGCCGTAGGAGGGCAACAACCCAGCAGCAGGACCACTACCTCTGCCTTTGTGCAAGAAGGAGCAGGAGGAGCACTGCCAGAGCCCTGATTAATGACCTCCAGCAGGCCACAAATGTGCATGTGTCCACTCAAACAGTCAGAAACAGGCTCCATGAGGGTGGTATGAGGGCTCGACATCCACAGGTGGGGGGTGTGCTTACAGCCCAACACTGTGCAGGACATTTGGCATTTGCCAGAGAACAACAAAATTGGCAAATTTGCCACTGGCGCCCTGTGCTCTTCACAGATGAAAGCAGGTTCACACTGAGCACATGTGACAGAGTCTGGAGACGCCATGGAGAACATTCTGCTGCCTGCAACATCCTCCAGCATGACCGGTTTGGTGGTGGGTCAGTATCGGTGTGGGGTGGCATTTCTTTGGGGGGCCGCACAGCCCTCCATGTGCTTGCCAGAGGTAGCCAGACTGCTATTAGGTACCGAGATGAGATCTTCAGACCCCTTGTGAGACCATATGCTGGTGCGGTTGGCCCTAGGTTCCTCCTAATGCAAGACAATGCTAAACCTCATGTGGCTGGGGTGTGTCAGCAGTTCCTGCAAGGGGAAGGCATTGATGCTATGGACTGGCCCGTCCGTTCCCCAGACCTGAATCCGATTGAGCACATCTGGGACATCATGTCTCAATCCATCCACCAATGCCACGATGCACCACAGACTGTCCAGGAGTTGGCGGATGCTTTAGTCCAGGTCTGGGAGGACATCCCTCAGGAGACCATCCGCCACCTCATCAGGAGCATGCCCAGGCATTGTAGGGAGGTCATACGGACACGTGGAGGCCACACACACTACTGAGCCTCATTTGTGATTTTGTTGTCCGCACATTCAACTATGTAAAAACTAAATAAAGTATTTCATACGATTAGTTCATTCATTCAGATCTACGATGTGTTATCTTAGCGTTCCCTTTATTTTTTGAGCAGTCTATATAGCCTTACTGCTTTCCCTTATTCATGTAAAAGGATAAACCGCAGCACTCCAATATAAATGGTGATGAAAAAAGTTAAATTGTTCCATACAAATATATGCATATTTCTGGATAGAATAAATTCACTTTTTTCATGACCATCTGTACTGTACTGCTGCTGTTTTAAATTGAACAGAGGCCTACAGCTTGTCCCCATTCATTTTATACTATTGCTTCATGGTTTTTTTTTTTAATAAAAATAAATATAACTATTTAGCTGGTGCCTTCTGAGCAAAGGGTTTGGTTTGTTGGGGGCCTCTCTCCGGTTGGAGAAGGGTTTGCGATAGACTGCATCCTCGTGCGCATTTTTTTTATTTTATGAATACTTGCACTTTTTACTTGCACTTGGGTGATTCGAGAGCACGGACCATGGCTCTTCCAGGAGGTTACAAGGTTTGCCAGCAAGGAGAACTGCAGAATTAGCAATTTAATGCCGCTGACTAGAGATGAGCGAAGTTTCAGAAATTCAATTCGTCACGAATAGAGATGAGCGAACTTACAGTAAATTCGATTCGTCACAAACTTCTCGGCTCGGCAGTTGATGACTTTTCCTGCATATATTAATTCAGCTTTCAGGTGCTCCGA
This sequence comes from Hyla sarda, assembly GCF_029499605.1. NCBI lineage: Eukaryota > Metazoa > Chordata > Amphibia > Anura > Hylidae > Hyla > Hyla sarda. The sequence goes on from NC_079189.1 coordinate 614,254,034, forward strand.
TGGGTTGGAAAAGGTGGATACAATCCTAGGAAAGAGTCTCCTAGGACTGTATCCACCTTTTCCAGCCCACAGGAGCACCTGAAAGCTGAACTAATTTATGCAGGAAAAGTCATCAACTGCCGAGCCGAGAAGTTCCTCTCTAGTCACGAACCTCGCGGCTCGGCGGTTGCTGACTTTATCCTGCATAAATTAGTTCAGCTTTCAGGTGCTCCGGTGGGCTGGAGACTCTCTCCTAGGAATGTATCCATCTTTTCCAGCCAACTGGAGCACTGGAAAGCTGAACTAATTTATGCAGGCTAAAGTCAGCAACCGCCGAGCCGCGAGGTACGTGACGAATCGAATCACTGTAACTTCGCTCATCTCTACCGCTGATATTCCTTTTACAGCAAGTGCTAAAGGTGATGATTGAAGAAGAGATGGAGGAGAGTTCCCATCTGGCTGGCAGCAGTGAGGATTTACTCCTTGAGGAGATAGCGAAAGTGAGACCTGAGGAGAATTTGGTGATGGACTCTCAGGAAGGGATAGAGGACCAGGACCCTTCGCTTGGCGACACTGATGATGAGGAGGATTATAACTAACCTTGGCAGTAAAGAATGGAGGCGGTCAGGCCAAGCCTTCAGAAAAGCTGGATGCTTTCTTGCATGCGCAGTGACATTGCATATTGCCAAGTTAAAAGGGTACTCCGCTGCTCAGCGTTTGGAACAAACTGTTACGAAACGCTGGAGCCAGGAGCTCGTGATGTTATACCCCCGCCCCCTTATGGCGTCAAGCCCCACCCCCTCAATGCAAGTCTATGGGAGGGGGCGTGACAGCTGTCACGCCCCCTCCCATAGACTTGCATTGAGGGGGCTGGGCGTGATGTCATGAGGGGCGGGGCTATGACGTCACGAGCTCCCAGCTTTAGCGTACGGAACCGTTTGTTCCAAACGCTGAGCAGCGGAGTACCCTTTTAACTTGGCAATATGCAATGTCACTGCGCATGCAAGAAAGCATCCAGCTTTTCTGAAGGCTTGGCCTGACCGCCTCCATTCTTTACTGCCAAGGTTAGTTATAATCCTCCTCATCATCAGTGTCGCCAAGCGAAGGGTCCTGGTCCTCTATCCCTTCCTGAGAGTCCATCACCAAATTCTCCTCAGGTCTCACTTTCGCTATCTCCTCAAGGAGTAAATCCTCACTGCTGCCAGCCAGATGGGAACTCTCCTCCATCTCTTCTTCAATCATCACCTTTAGCACTTGCTGTAAAAGGAATATCAGCGGTAGAGATGAGCGAAGTTACAGTGATTCGATTCGTCACGTACCTCGCGGCTCGGCGGTTGCTGACTTTAGCCTGCATAAATTAGTTCAGCTTTCCAGTGCTCCAGTTGGCTGGAAAAGATGGATACATTCCTAGGAGAGAGTCTCCAGCCCACCGGAGCACCTGAAAGCTGAACTAATTTATGCAGGATAAAGTCAGCAACCGCCGAGCCGCGAGGTTCGTGACTAGAGAGGAACTTCTCGGCTCGGCAGTTGATGACTTTTCCTGCATAAATTAGTTCAGCTTTCAGGTGCTCCTGTGGGCTGGAAAAGGTGGATACAGTCCTAGGAGACTCTTTCCTAGGATTGTATCCACCTTTTCCAACCCATCGGAGCACCTGAAAGCTGAATTAATATATGCAGGAAAAGTCATCAACTGCCGAGCCGAGAAGTTTGTGACGAATCGAATTTACTGTAAGTTCGCTCATCTCTATTCGTGACGAATTGAATTTCTGAAACTTCGCTCATCTCTAGTCAGCGGCATTAAATTGCTAATTCTGCAGTTCTCCTTGCTGGCAAACCTTGTAACCTCCTGGAAGAGCCATGGTCCGTGCTCTCGAATCACCCAAGTGCAAGTAAAAAGTGCAAGTATTCATAAAATAAAAAAAATGCGCACGAGGATGCAGTCTATCGCAAACCCTTCTCCAACCGGAGAGAGGCCCCCAACAAACCAAACCCTTTGCTCAGAAGGCACCAGCTAAATAGTTATATTTATTTTTATTTAAAAATGAGCAGCGGAGTACCCCTTTAAAGAAAAGAAGTTGAACACTGGATAGCAATACTCTTAGACCCTTGGTATAAAGCCAAAATGGGGGAATTTTTCTCGCCTTCTGAGAAGGAGACTTAATTGGATTTCTATAAGGAGAAGCTACACAACCAGTCCGCCATGGCTTTCCAGCACCAAAAACCAGTCAACGCTTCACTCCCTCTGCCAGCACTACCCCTGCAAGAGGAGGGAGCAGCAGCAGTGTCGTCTTCACGCTGGATCACACGATGATGACGTTTCTGGATCCGGTATTTCCCCTGACATGAATCATCATAACAGGGATGTGAACCACCACCTGAACAACCAGGTTGAGGCCTAACCCAGCAGTGCCCTTTCTCTGACAGACACCATGACAGACATTTATCAAGCGATTTAGTTACATTTTTTTACTAAAAATGTCGCACCTGCGACTACACGATTTTGCGTGTGACATTTTGACTGGAAAGCGAGAAAAGCACGTTTTCCCAAAACTTAACTACGTAGTAATAATTTTAAAATGGTCTTTGGTATTTATTAATAGTGTTGAGCGGCATAGGCCATATTCGAATTCGCGAATATATGGACGAATATTCGTCATATATTCGCGAATATTCGCATATTCGTTATATTCTTGTTTTATTTTCGCATATGCGAACATTCGCGTATGCGAAAATTACCATATGTGAATATTAGCATACGCAAAATTAGCATACGCAAAAATTCGCATATGCGAAAATTAGCATATGCTAATTTTCGTATATGCGAATTTTTGCACGCCAGTCTCACACAGTAGTATTAGAGCCTTCTTTACACCACACAAGCTGGAAGCAGAGAGGGGTGATCACTGTGATGTGTACTGGGAAAAAATAAAAATAAAAAAAAAACGAATATTCGTAATTACGAATATATAGCGCTATATTCGCGAATTCGCGAATATGCGATATTCGCGAATAATATTCGAATTGCGAATATTCGTGAGCAACACTATTTGTTAACTGCGACAGTCGCAACTGCGCAAAAAAAAAAGGTGAAACAAGGTTAAAAATTGACTAAATTTACTTCAGCTCAAACATGGAGCAGAAAAAGCTACTACCAAAGTAAAAAAGAAAAAATTGCTTACGTGAAAGGAAATGATCAACAGGCTGAAACCAGTTGATAAATAAGTCACACATAAGCAAAAAAAAAAAGTACTAAAAAAAAAAAGAATACATAAGCAAACATTGATAAATGTCCCTCCATGAGCCCAGACCCAATGGACTTCTGGGTCACCAGATTAGACCATTGGCTCAACTTTCCCAGTTTGTCCTGGGTGTTCTGTCTTGTCCACCCTCTAGTGTCGCTTCAGAGATAGTATACAGCACAGCAGACAGCGGTCACCCCAAAGCAAACAAGATTGCCATCAAGCAACGTGGAAAAGCTGGCGTTTACTAAAATAAATCAGGCATGGATCAGTGAGGATTTTAATCCTTCTGTCCCAGATGCCACAGATAAGACACTACTACCAACATTCCTGCTGTACATTGGATAATGATATTCCACCACCTCCTGCTGTTCGCTGACTACTACTAGTAACATCAGTCGACCACCTCCTGCTGTTCGCTGACTACTACAAGTAACATCAGTCCGCCACCTCCTGCTGTTCGCTGACTACTACAAGTAACATCAGTCCGCCACCTCCTGCTGTGTGGTGTGAGGTTGAGCAACGATTTGCAGCAATTTTTAAAAAGTCACAGTTAATAAATCTCTGACCACTGGAAAAAGCCAACCGTGCCGAATTACATACAGGGTGTTTTCTTTAATGAGTCCAAACGCAAAAATTTGTGCCATTGCACATAATGTTCTGATTTTATAATCAATAGCCTTAAATAAGTGACAGTTTTTGCATTATCATTAATATTTTGTAACAACAAGCACAAATTTCCCAGTTTCTGACAGGGTTTGTAAACTTTTCAGCACAACTGTAGAACATAAAGATTACATGATATTTTATCACATACAGCTCAGCTACATGTACATTACACATATACAGCTCTACTGTGTACACATACAGCTCAGCTACATGTACATTACACATATACAGCTCTACTGTGTACACATACAGCTCAGCTACATGTACATTACACATATACAGCTCTACTGTGTACACATACAGCTCAGCTACATGTACATTACACATATACAGCTCTACTGTGTACACATACAGCTCAGCTACATGTACATTACACATATACAGCTCTACTGTGTACACATACAGCTCAGCTACATGTACATTACACATATACAGCTCTACTGTGTACACATACAGCTCAGCTACATGTACATTACACATATACAGCTCTACTGTGTACACATACAGCTCAGCTACATGCACATTACACATATACATTTCTACTGTGTACACATACAGCTCAGCTACATGTACATTACACATATACAGCTCTACTGTGTACACATACAGCTCAGCTACATGCACATTACACATATACAGCTCTACTGTGTACACATACAGCTCAGCTACATGCACATTGCACATATACAGCTCTACTGTGTACACATACAGCTCAGCTACATGCACATTACACACAGCTCTGCTGCAGACATATATAACACACACATACACAGCTTTGCACCACGCACATCACACACACACAGCTCTGCTGCATACACATAACTTCAGCTCATCCAGCAGCGATCACAACCAGCACAGCAGAGTCCTGCATACACTGAGCAGATGAGCCTAGAGCAGCAGCCCCTGATCATGTGACTCCTCCTCCTCCATGTGACTGATCACATGACGGTGACATCATCGCAGGTCCTGTACACGGCTCCTCTACAGATACAGGTAGGTGTGTGCGGTTGGTGTCAGGATTATTGGGGACGTTTCTCATTAACCCCTTATGGACACAGTGTACTTTTACGTCTCTGCGCTCTCTATGGGATTGTGAAGGGAGTTCAGGAGCTATAAGCAGCCAGGACTCACCACTAATGCCGGTCATCAGCATTAACCCTTTAGATATATATATCAAATAATAGTGATCAAAAAGTCCCAAATCACCGAGTGCAGAATAAACAACCATCAGATTTACCTCAGAAACCACAGGAAGCGGCAATCACCAGAGAAGAGGAATTGGGGTTTATTGTGTTTTCTGGTAAAATCCAGGGGGCGCCATCACACAGGACAACTTGTCTGCATACGTCTCTGTCCATGAGGAATGAGGACATTATGGATCTTAGGAGACAAAGGGACAAACAGAAATCCCTGACAGGAAGGGGTTAAATGTCTCTATTTCCTCCTGTATCAACTGTGACAAATCCTCCGCAGATCATCACAGATTTATAAGATACAAGATGTGGGCGGAATCATCCGGAATCATTGTGACTATAAAGTCTCCTCAGATGTTTCCCCAGATTATCTCCAGGAAATGGATTTTATTTCTCCATAGAATCTGGTGCAGTTTATCATCGTCTCCTCTTCTTCCCTTCAGGTTTCTCCAATCCAGGATCCTCTGCTGATATCTTCCATATAAGAGAATTCTCCTGGATGACCCATCAACCATGGAGAGAGACAGGAACAAGATGGCCGACAGGATCATAAACCTCACCCTACAGATACTCTTCTGGCTTACTGGAGAGGTGAGGGATTCTGGGAGTGATGTCACATGACCTCATTCTTATCTATGTAATAACAGATGGATATGACTGGAGAGGTGAGGGATTCTGGGAGTGATGTCACATGACTTCATTCTCATCTATGTAATAACAGATGGATATGACTGGAGAGGTGAGGGATTCTGGGAATGTATGTAGTGATAATAATGTGTCTCTCCATACACAGGATTACACAGTGGTGAAGAAGTCCTCTAGTGGGCGCTGTCGGGCCCCTGAGTGTGAAGGATGGGGAAGAACCCTGAGCCCAATCCCGGGGCCCCCACCTCACTCCCTGATACATGAGGAAATGGATGAACAGAAGATCCGAGAACTGATCAACAAGATGATGGAGCTGCTGACTGGAGAGGTGACCCTGCTGAGACATTATACAGTAATGGAGGGGTCTGGTGATGACTGGAGAGGTGACACTGCTGGGACATTATACAGTAATGGAGGGGTCTGGTGATGACTGGAGAGGTGACACTGCTGGGACATTATACAGTAATGGAGGGGTCTGGTGATGACTGGAGAGGTGACACTGCTGGGACATTATACAGTAATGGAGGGGTCTGGTGATGACTGGAGAGGTGACCCTGCTGGGACATTATACAGTAATGGAGGGGTCTGGTGATGACTGGAGAGGTGACACTGCTGGGACATTATACAGTAATGGAGGGGACTGGTGATGACTGGAGAGGTGACACTGCTGGGACATTATACAGTAATGGAGGGGTCTGGTGATGACTGGAGAGGTGACACTGCTGGGACATTATACAGTAATGGAGGGGTCTGGTGATGACTGGAGAGGTGACACTGCTGGGACATTATACAGTAATGGAGGGGACTGGTGATGACTGGAGAGGTGACACTGCTGGGACATTATACAGTAATGGAGGGGTCTGGTGATGACTGGAGAGGTGACACTGCTGGGACATTATACAGTAATGGAGGGGTCTAGTGATGACTGGAGAGGTGACCCTGCTGGGACATTATACAGTAATGGAGGGGTCTGGTGATGACTGGAGAGGTGACACTGCTGGGACATTATACAGTAATGGAGGGGTCTGGTGATGACTGTAGAGGTGACACTGCTGGGACATTATACAGTAATGGAGGGGTCTGGTGATGACTGGAGAGGTGACACTGCTGGGAATGCTGGGACATTATACAGTAATGGAGGGGTCTGGTGATGACTGGAAAGGTGACACTGCTGGGACATTATACAGTAATGGAGGGGTCTAGTGATGACTGGAGAGGTGACACTGCTGGGACATTATACAGCAATGGAGGGGTCTAGTGATGACTGGAGAGGTGACACTGCTGGGACATTATACAGTAATGGAGGGGTCTAGTGATGACTGGAGAGGTGACACTGCTGGGACATTATACAGTAATGGAGGGGTCTGGTGATGACTGGAGAGGTGACACTGCTGGGACATTATACAGTAATGGAGGGGTCTGGTGATGACTGGAGAGGTGACACTGCTGGGACATTATACAGTAATGGAGGGGTCTAGTGATGACTGGAGAGGTGACACTGCTGGGACATTATACAGTAATGGAGGAGTCTGGTGATGACTGGAGAGGTGACACTGCTGGGACATTATACAGTAATGGAGGGGTCTGGTGATGACTGGAGAGGTGACACTGCTGGGAATGCTGGGACATTATACAGTAATGGAGGGGTCTGGTGATGACTGGAGAGGTGACACTGCTGGGAATGCTGGGACATTATACAGTAACACCACTGGAGGGGTCGGGGTGATGACTGTATCATTATGTGTCAGGTTCCTATAAGGTGTCAGGACGTGGCGGTCTATTTCTCCATGGAGGAGTGGGAGTATGTAGAAGGACACAAGGATCAGTACAAGGATCAGGTGATGATGGAGGATCAGCAGCCCCTCACATCACCAGGTAATAGACATGACTATATACACACGTCCTCTCATTATTTGTATGTAAAGAATGAATTCAGTCTCTGTATGTGTTCCCTACAGTCAGATCCAGTAAGAGAACAGCACCAGAGAGGTGTCCCCGTCCTCTTCTTCCACAGGATGATCAGGTAGATGGAGATATTCCCTATGATCTGTAGAAGGGCTGTGAAGCTCTTGTGGTCAGTCCCCTCACCCTCCATGACTCCTCATCTCCTGCTCATCTATAACATCCCACGTGACTTCTCCTACTGTCTGATGACTTTTACGATATTTCTTCCACATCTTATGAATCAGGGAGAAGATCCGAACAATATTAATGCTCCAGAGACAGATGTGAGCAGTGATGAGCAGTATAAGGAGGACATTTCTACAGAGAAAGATCTGATCTATATTAATGCTACAGACATAAAGGGAGAAGAAGAAGAGACAGATGTAAGCAGTGACAAGCAGTATAAGGAGGACATTCCTACAGGGAAAGATTGGATCTATATTAATGCTCCAGACATAAAGGTAGAAGAAGAGACATATGTGAGCGGTGATGAGCAGTATAAGGAGGACATTCCTACAGGTAATCACCCAGGTGAGTAATAACCACTAAATGCAGAGAAGAGTCACAGATTCTTCTTGGTCACTGGCTGCAATCCTTTTTGGGGGAAATAGAAGTGTAACTAGAATTTTTTGGGCTTCAAGGCAAATTTTAGACAACAAATTTTATGATAGTTTGTACACCTTTTATGCCCCCACACCTGTTCTGTTCACCTCACACTGTGTATATGCCCAGTTTGTGCCAGTGGGAAATAAAAACCTCTCCCCATCATTCCCCCAGAGCGGCTGTGTCCTCCGGCAGATGTCACCTGGTGTTGGCTGCTCGATGATCTGATCATGTGGCCTGTACCTGGCAGACATTACTAGCTGCTCCAGAACACTGCCTGCTGTATACAAGTGGTGCGGAAATGGCAGATACCCCTATCCGATCCTAAATAAAAGACAGGAGGCAGATGTCTGGTGATGCCCCGTTCCTAGAAAAGTTGGACTTTTACTCTGTAGCCTCTATTCCAGATCCCTTCATAGATCTTATCCGATGAGCTGAGGACCAGATATTGTTCAGCCAGTGCTATAGGTCAGCCAATGCCACTACCTCTGACTGGAAAAGAATGGTGACCACGACTGTCAGGGGCTTGGAAAGCTGGATGACCTGCAGATGTCTCCAGATCTCATTGTGTCTGGTGGAGTATAGGTTTCCCAAAACAAATCCAGGTTCTGAGGGAGCTTAAAGGGGTACTCCGCTGCTCAGCGTTTGGAACAAACTGTTCCGAACACTGGAGCCGGTGCCGGGAGCTTATGACATCACGCCCGCCCCCTGAATGCAAGTCTATGGGAGGGGGCGTGACAGCCGTCACGCCCCCTCCCATAGACTTGCATTGAGGGGGCGGGCGTGATGTCATGAGGGGGCGGGGCTATTATCTCACAAGCTCCCAGTGCCGGCTCCGGCTTTAAGAGTAGTTTGTTCCAAATGCTGAGCAGCAGAGTACCCCTTTAAAGCTGACGTCATAGATCCTGGAGGTCGGCACACAGATTAGGGTAAAGATCTCACAGGCATCAAACTTCAGAAAGTGTTTCAGCAGGTTTCTCCCTATGAACTGCCTTATGGGGGCGCCTTCCCCGTGTCGGTGTACTTAATCCGCACTGCATTCCTTCCTTGGGGTGTGGGGTTTGTGGCCCAGGTAACATTAGAGAACAGTCTCTGTGTCCCTCTGGGCTGTGGGATTATTTGCCCCTGACCTCTATATATTGGAGCTGGCCTTATACTGTGCTGGGTGTAACCAATCGCTGACCTCCATGTTGTCAGGGTCATCCTGAACTGTGGGGTCACCTGTCATCTGCTTGGTCACCTCCATGTTGTCTCTGGGGTCTGTGGACGTCTGTGAGTCCAGGATGGGTCTATTAGGAATGGTCTCAGTCTCTGGTGTTGGTGTTACGGGTATCACAGGTGAACTGCACCGACTATTACCAACAATCCTGGCCCCCAGCCTGGGAGTCAGACACAATCCCAGCACATTCAGATGCGGAGGCAGTTAACCCTTTGCTCTCTGGATCTGCACATTCAGCACTGTTAGTCTCATCCTCTGTACAGTCATTCACATTTGGCGTAATATCAGTACTTGATGCATTTAAAGGGGTACTCCGGTTGGAAAAAATTTATGTTTTCAAATCAACTGGAGCCAGAAAGTTGGAACAGATTTGTAAATGACTTCTATTTAAAAATCTTAACCCTTCCACTACTTATCAGCTGCTGTATACTACAGATATACTACAGAGACATTTGTATAGTTCCTTCCAGTCTGACCACGCTGCTCTCTGCTGACACCTCTGTCTATGTCAGGAACTGTCCAGAGCAGGAGAGGTTTTCTATGAGGATTTGCTACTGCTCTGGACAGTTCCTGACACAGACAGAGGTGTCAGCAGAGAGCACTGTGGTCAGACTGGAAAGAACTTCGCAATTTTCTCTGTAGTATACAGCAGCTGATAAGTACTGGAAGGATTATTATTTTTTTTTTTTATAAGTGATTTACAAATCTGTTTAGCTTACTGACACCAGTTGATTTGAAAACATTTGTTTTCCACTGGAGTTCCCCTTTAACCCCTCAGTGACCATGGCGCCCCCCCCCCCCCCCCCCCCCCCCTTGGTATCACCACTAGGGGTGTGAATCGCCAAGAATTTGGCGATTCGATTCGAATCGCGATACCAGTGTGGCGATTCGATATATCGCGATATATCGCGATACCGTCTAGGTGACGATACATCGCGATATATCGCCCACCTGGGAGCATTCATAGATCCCAATAGACGCCGCTGTCAGCTTTGACAGCGGCGATCTAGTACTCCGGTGCTGCAAAATAAAATAAAACGCACTTTATCTTACCTGCCAACGAGCCCGCGGAGCTCCGGTACAGGTGTTGGGTCCCCGGGCTGTATTCTTCTTACTTCCTGTTAGTCCGGCACGTCACATGGAGCTTCAGCCTATCACCAGCGGAGGCGGGACATCGCTGCGGCTGGTGATAGGCTGAAGCTCCATGTGACGTGCCGGACTAACAGGAAGTAAGAAGAATACAGCCCGGGGACCCAACACCTGTACCGGAGCTCCGGGGGCTCGTTGGCAGGTAAGAAAAGTGCGTTTTATTAAAAATTCCACATCCCTAAAAGAATCGATTCAAAAATATTTTGAATCGATTCTGTATCGGCAAATGAAAAATCGCGATTATCGCGAGAATCGATTTTTTCTTACATCCCTAATCACCACATGCTGTACACCTGAAACCCACTGCAGCATAGCCACGCCCTCTGGAGACCATGTGACTTATGACGTATATTTTCTCTGGCCGCATGGAATGCTGGGATAGGTTAGAGACAACAGTAAAATAAAAACGATCTACAACACTTCCGGGTGTGCATTAAAATGTGACAAAGGGGCGCTGAGGTAATAGCCACAAATTACATCGGGGGAGATTTATCAAAACCTGTCCGGAGGAAAAGTTGCTGAGTTGCCCATAGCAACCAATCAGATCACTACTTTCATTTTTAACAAGGCCTCTGCAAACTGAAAGAAGTGATCTGATTGGTTGCTATTGGCAACTGGGCAAGTTTTCATTTGCACAGGTTTTGATAAATCTCCCCCACTGTATTATTACTGGGCAGCATGGGCTCAAAGGAGGAAGAAAATAATATCCCAGAATACAGCTTTTAAAGCATTTTTATTTATTTTTATTTTTTTAAGTACCGTATTTTTCACCGTATAAGACGCACTTTTTCTTCCCCAAAACTGGGGGGGGGGGGGGGGGGGGTACGTTGGTGCATCTTATTCGGCGAATACCTGCAGCCATCAACAGCGGGGACCCGCTGCTAATACAGGACATTACCGATCGCGGTGATGCCCTGTATTAACCCTTCGAAGCTGACCGCCGCGTCTGAAGCAAAAATAACACTAACCCGGCTGCTCAGTCGGGCTGTTCGGGACCGCTGCGGTGAAATCGCGGCGTCCCGAACAGCTTACTGGACACCGGGAGGGACCTTACCTGCCTCCTCGGTGTCTTCTCCGTGCCGGGATCCCCTGCATGGCCGGCGCTCTCCTTCGACGTCATCACGTTGTTGCGCATGCCGTCCAGTCATCTAATGGGAGCGGCGTTCATAGCGAGGTGACGACTGCGACGGAGAGCGTGGATCCCGGGGTAGAAGACGTCCGGAGCGTCGGGGACACCACAGGGACGCGGCGACAGCGATGGAGCGACATCCAGGGCAGCGGTGACGGGTCCGGAGCGGCGGGGACACGTGAGTATTACCTCCTATACCAGTGGTCTTCAACCTGCGGACCTCCTAGATGTTTCAAAACTACAACTCCCAGCGTGCCCGGACAGCCAATGGTGTTGACCAACCAATGGATACAAAAGTAAAAAAAAATTGTCGCGCAAAGCAACTTCTTGCAAGTTATGCTACTGGATATGCACTCGGAACTTCAAAAGTGGATATTGACGCAATTTGGCCTGACTTGCACGCCTTACTCATAACAATGTAAGTCACGCCGAATCACGTCATTGTCCACATTATATGATTTATCACGAGCATATATGATACAGAAGCATCATTCAGAAGAAGTTATTTATTTCTTTATATGTGTAAAGAGTACCGTATTTTTCGCCCTATAGGACGCACCGGCGTATAAGACGCACCCAATTTTTAGGGGCAAAATCTAAAAAAATAAAGATTTTGAACCCAATAGTGGTCTTCAACCTGCGGACCTCCAGATGTTGCAAAACTACAACTCCCAGCATGCCCGGACAGCCAACGGCTGTCCGGGCATGCTGGGAGTTGTAGTTTTGAAACATCTAGAGGTCCGTAGGTTGAAGATCACTGTTGGGTTCAGAATCTTTTTTTTTCTAGATTTTGGACCTTTAAAATAGGGTGCGTCTTATATGCCGGTGCGTCCTATAGGGCGAAAAATACGGTACATAAGGAAAACTATACAAGTTGGATGATGATACTGACCTGATGGATAAATATAACGTCAGTTGTGACATCACGCTGTATGGTAGGTGATTAAAAAAAATAATAATAATTAGCAAAACTGCATTTTTTTCAGTTTTATAACACACATTTTTTCTGTTTCACAGTATATTTTATAGTAAAACAAAAGGTGTCATTACAATGTAAAATTGGTCCCGCAAAAAATAAACTCTGATGTGGATCTTTAGATGAAAAAATAAGAGATATGGATAAATGAAAATGCAAAAATGTAAATAACGTTAATACTCAAAAATAAAATCTGTGTTATTCTCTGCAGATTCTTGTAGCAGGAGATCAGAGGAGAATCTTATATCTTCAGATTATAAAGCAGATGATGATATCACACAAGATACATATGAAGAACATTCCATTATCCCAGATACACCCTCAGCCCTTCACAGCCAAGATCTCTCATCTCATCCTTATATACAGGTCCTGTCTTCTCAGTCATCACAGGATGTTCAGCAAAATAATGAGAGACTATTTTCATGTTCACAATATAGGAAATGTTTAATTAAAAAATCAAGTCTAGCTAAACATCAGAAAATTCACACAGGAGAGAAACCATTTTTATGTTCAGAATGTGGTAGACGTTTTATTCAGAAATCAGTTCTTGTTCAACATCAACGAACTCACACAGGGGAGAAGCCATTTTCATGCCCAGAATGTGGAAAATGTTTTACTTGGAAATCAGATGTTACTCGACATCGAAGAACTCACACAGGGGAAAAGCCATTTCCATGTTCACAATGTGGGAAATATTTTATGAAGAAATCAAATCTTGTTAAACATCTAAGAACTCACACAGGAGAAAAGCCATTTTCTTGCTCAGAATGTGGAAAATGTTTTGCTAAGAAATCAAATCTTGTTCACCATAAAAGAACTCACACAGGGGAGAAACCATTTTCATGTTCAGAATGTGGAAAGTGTTTTACTGAAAAATCAAGTCTTGTTAAACATCAAAGAACTCACACAGGGGAGAAGCCATATTCATGTTCAGATTGTGGAAGATGTTTTAATGATCAATCAAATTTTCTTAAACATCAGAAAACTCACACAGGGGAGAAGCCATTTTCATGCTCAGAATGTGGGAAATGTTTTACTGACAAATCAAATCTTGTTAAACATCAAAGAAATCACACAGAGGAGAATCCATATTCATGCTCATAATGTGGGAAATGTTTTGCTCAGAAATCAGGACTTGTTAGGCATCTAAGAATTCACACAGGAGAGAAGCCAATTCAGACCAATAAATGATGCAGATAACACATCTATATATTAACCTTGTACATAGGATATCTGCATCTCCAAATTGTTAAAAGTTACCAATTGTTAATAAAAGTTTTCTTTTAGAATGTAGTCACCGATCCAGCGATGTCATCACTATAGTTTACATGGTAGGAGAAGAGTGTGATATATGGTTGTGATATTCACTGCTCCTCATGGAGAAGACCCAACAGGCAAAATCCATGGGGAGCTGCTACTGGAGACCCAAACACCTCAGAGAGAAGGGACTTATTCCAGTGATGAAGAATTCCAGGACGGTCAGGGCTTCACCTGCTGAGACCCTTTTAGAAAGGTTGTTTCATCCCCGATCCCAGCTGATCATGTGGCGTCCGATCACTGGACACCTCAGTCTGTGCTCGGCTGTTTCTGCAGCTCTCATAGCGAATGTACTTCCTCCCTACCTGGGGACACTGGGGTCCCTGTTTTTCAGATACTGGGGATAGATGGGACAACCCCCTTGCCACCCCATGATGCACCTTTATGTTATGGGCAGGATTACTTTCCTGAGTGTTTCAGCAGTTTAACTCTATGGATGCCATAGTCAGTACTGATTGTGGCATCTATAGGGTTAAACTGTCTTGTTCCTGACTTGTTCCCCGACATGTACTTATTCATCTGTTATGTTTTATATTGGCGCCCATTCACATTTGAAGACAATAGGGACTGTCTTTGTCGTTGTTGATCAGTCATTTAGGGCGGATGGGCAATAGGAAGGAACATTGTTTTTTTACGGACAGTTAGGGCTCACTACTCCCTGCCCTCCGTCATGACACATAGGGCTGCTGGTCTCATGAGTTCAGCTGACTGAGACACTTCTGAATGTGTAGGTTCTATAAAAAATCTTCCAGGGGAGGGGCACAGTCAGATGGTGCAGTTCCTGTCCGGTATTCTGCTGTTTGGAAATTCTTTTTCCCTTACCATATGTCGTCTTTCGTCTACATCCTAGCTTCCTCAATTGCAACGTTTATCCATTGTGAAACTCAACATTACGCATGTTGGACTGCCTGTACCAGCAGTGCAAAGCAGTGACAGTCTTCCTAATGCAGCAGACAGATGATTTTTTGAGCCAGTGTGACTTTCAGCTGAAGGATTGGCAGCTAGTTAGGCCTTTCAAGGAGGCTACCAGGGTTGTTAGCAATGAGAACAATGGAATTACTGACTCAATGCTGATGATATTCCTTTTAGAGCAAATGCTAACAGTGATGATTGAAGACAGAGAGGTGGAGGAGAGTTCCCATCTGGATGCCAGCAGTACGGATGTTCTCCTTGAGGAGGTGGACTTGGATGAGGCTTTGAAAGAGCTTTATTGATCATTCAGTCGTCATTATGAATCATACAATAAATTACAATTACACAAAGCATGACTCTTTAAGCAATACACTATACCACATGCTGCACTAACATTCCGCCGCATCACTCATTATCGAAGAATCAAAGTCGAAAAACAGCAACACATTACAGTCAGTGATCGGGGAGGTGGTTGGGGATCTATGGGGGTAGGGAGGGGCGGATCATAGGGCCAAACTACTTGGCAAACGTATGGGGAGGTTGGGAAGTAGAGGGGCGTTAGTTCTCTTCTTCATCGACGTCAAAGATGGAATAGTCTCTAAGCCGGCTGTGTATTAGCCCGCGGCAGTCCCGGACGGACATGTCTTTCCTGTTTTAGATGAGGCAGTTCCTGGCCAGCCATATAGCATCCTTACAACTGTTCATAAGGCGCCAGGCCTCTTGGATGGCCTCCACGTCATGAACCCTAGGAAATAGTCCATAAAGCACAGAATGGTTTGATAGAGACTCGGTACCCAGGAACAACCTAAGTTCAAGTTCCAGAGCGATCAATAGCCCCTATGCAAAGGGGCACTGCCAAAAGGCGTGCATAGATGTTTCCAACACATAAGGGCACCTGGGGAAGTACCTGGTTTTGCACGGGCATGCATGAATGACCTCAACGATAGTCCCCCCCTGAATGGCCATCATGACAAGTCCTTGTGTCCGTTGGTTAGCCTTGCAGAGGCTACACTGTCCCAAACAGTCTCTGCAGTGGCCTTAGGGAGCCCTGGAACGAGCTCCAGCAAGTCCTTAGCTCTGATGAGCTTGTTGACAGTCTTAGGCTTCCACAGGTCGGGCTTGAGTCCCTCCAGTTGATGTTCCCCTATGAACCGGACGACATCCCCATAGAACCAGGGAGTGTGCCAGTTGTAAGGGAAGGCGCTGTCCCACTTGTCCCAGCCAAGCCTCTTCAAGTGGGGCAGAAGAAACAGGCGGGACATTGACCTGGGCTCTCTGTGCCAGTCTTTTCAACCAGAGTGCTCTGCATGCTGACACATGCAAAAGAGGCCCACAGCAGAGTGGGGATTTTGGGGATGCCCTTCCCACCCTTGCAGGACTCCTTGACCATCATAGTCCGCTTAAAAGGGGTTCTCCGGTGGAAAACACTTTTTTTTTTAAATCAACTAGTGCCAGAAAGTTAAACAGATTTGTAAATTACTTCTATTAAAAAATCTTCATCCTTCCAGTATTTATCAGCTGCTGTATACTCCAGAGGAAGTTCTTTTCTTTTTGAATTTCTTTTCTGTCTGACCACAGTTCTTTCTGCTGACACCTCTGTCCATGTCAGGAACTGTCCAGAGCAGGAGAGGTTTGCTATGGGGATTTGTTCCTGCTCTGGACAGTTCCTAAAATGGACAGAGGTGTCAGCAGAGCGCACTGTGGTCTATGGACTGGAAAGAACTACACAACTTCCTGTGAAGCATGCAGCAGCTGATGAATACTGGAATTATTAAGATTTTTAAATAGAAGTAATTTACAAATCTGTTTAACTTTCTGGCACCAGTTGATAAAAAAAAAAAATAGTTTTCAACCAGAGTACCCCTTTATCTCTGACCATTTTGCCCAAGATGAAGCAAAACACAGTCCGGGTGATGGCCTTGCAAATGGTGGCATGCCTGTGCAGTGTACTGTAGCACAGGTAAACTTCACTCCAGAGGACAAGTGTTTTGCCCTCAATCGAGAGCTGTCTGGTACTCCAAAGTGCAATCTTTGAGTTCATCTTAGCCAGTCAGTCTTGCCAGGACTTGAGGGCTACTCCTTTCTTCCTAAACCAAAAATTGGAAATCGAGGGTAATAGAAAATTACCGGGTGCCAGGCGCGATCCACAGCAGTGAAAGAGTTGGCAGGCAGATGTGGATAAAAAGGTATCTTTATTCAGCCGGTGACACCGTTCTACCGATCACCGGAAGGCAGCACCACAACCGAGGTCAATCCCTTACGCTTGAAAAGTTGTTGTGTCTTGGAAAACACAACAACAGAAGGTGAGCAAACTGATCTATATTTCATAGTCTGCATCACCTTTAATAAACATACTACTCTATGGGAAGCTCTGCGCTCTATTTTTGTCTCCTCTCTGTCTAGCCTTCAAACCAAAAATTGACTTGGATGAGGAGCTTTATTCATCATTCAGTCGTCATTACAAGTCATACAAGAAATTACAATCACACAAAACATGACAGTACAATATACAGCACAGGTTCCCTAAGCTATACACCATACCACATGCTACACCAACACTCCACTCCATCACTCGATATCAAAGAAACAAAGTCGAAAAACAACATATTAAAGTCTGGGGGGGGGGGGGGAGGGGCGTGGGATCAATGGGGGTAGGGGGATCACAGGGTCAAACTACTGGGCAAACGTATGGGGAGGTAGGGGAAGAAGAGAGGCGTTACAATCGATGTCCGGACAGTCCAAGATGGAATAGTCTCTAAGCCGGCTGTGGATCAGCCAGCGGCAGTCCTGGCCAGCCATATAGCATCCTTAAAACAGTTCATAAGGCGCCAGGCCTCCTGGATGGCCTCTGCGTCATGAACCCTAGGAAAGAGTTCGTACAGCACTGAATGGTACGATAGGCTGTTCCTGGGTACCGAGTCTCTAAGTTCAAGTTCCAGGGTGTTCAATAGGTCCTGTGCAAAGGGGGCACCGCCAAAAGACATACATAGAGGTTTCCTCCACATAGGGGCACCTGGGGCAGTATCTGGTTTTGCACAGGCCACGGACATGCATAAATGACCTCAGAGATAGTCCCCCCTGAATGGCCATCCACGACAAGTCCTTGTGTCCATTTGTTAGCCTTGAGAAATTAAAGAAAAAGGACATGCGTATTTGGATCAGATACAAAAAGAATAATTTTATTGAACATGTATGCGGAGAGACAGACATTTAAAATACATTAAAAATAGCAAGAAAATAAAGTAAACATAGCCCAGTGTTCCTGGACAGAATCAAAGGTAGATGGGGGGATAACCCAGTGGGGAAACCAAGAGCTGGAGGCCCAGATGCATCAATGTACAGCAATAGTGTCAGGATAATATATAATATGGAATGCAAGACTGGTAAGGTGCCAGATTGCAGGACAATGAAAAGGAACCCTAAGTAGGGATCACTAGTTGCTCCAATAGGGGAGGAAAGTATAGCAAAAAACAGGCTGATATTAAAAAAAGATGCAAGGGAGAAAAATCCCAATAGTAACTTGCCTAGTGGCTACTGGTAGCAGGCCTCCAGCACCCGACGTTTCGTCACCAGACTTCTTCCGAGGTGTAGTCATGGGGGGTTGAAACCCTTTCTTTATATGTGACAAGCTCCAATGGAGTGCAGGGATGGCCGACTGATAGATGAACTCCGGTACCAAGCCCTATCACTGCCGGGTCCTCTTCTCGCGATGCCCAGGATTTCTCTTGTGCTGCGCGAGACTGGGCTCGCGTGATACACGGGATTTCCTGTGTACCGCGACTGCGCACTACCCCTATTCCCTTTTCAATCTGCTCGCATTGACCCGGATCCACTACAGGCGCACAGGTCACATGACGTGTTTGTGAGGTAGGAAGTGTTCCGTAATTATCCAGGTGCTTTCATATGTAATTAATCTGACTTGCTGTCACGTCCCATTGGTCCCCTGTGTGTTAATGTATCTATGAGCCGGGATGCCTGATTCGCAGTTTCATCTGTCAGTCGGCCATCCCCGCACTCCATTGGAGCTTGTCACATATAAAGAGAGTGACTACACCTCGGAAGAAGTCTGGTGATGAAACGTCGGGTGCTGGAGGCCTGCTACCAGTAGCCACTAGGCAAGTTACTATTCGGATTTTTCTCCCGTGCATCTTTTTTTAATATCAGCCTGTTTTTTGCTATACTTTCCTCCCCTATTGGAGCAACTAGTGATCCCTACTTAGGGTTCCTTTTCATTGTCCTGCAATCTGGCACCTTACCAGTCTTGCATTCCATATTATATATTATCCTGACACTATGTAACACTATTGCTGTACATTCATGCATCTGGGCCTCCATCTCTTGGTCTCCCCACTGGTTTTACGCCGAGCGCTCCGGGTCCCTGCTCCTCCCCGGAGCGCTCGCGGCGTTCACCTTCTTGCAGCGCCCCGGTCAGACCCGCTGACCGGGAGCGCTGCATCAATGTTACCGGCGGGGATGTGACCCGCGTAGCGGGACGCGCCTGCTCGCGGCTCGCATCCCAGTCACCTCACCCGTCCTGTTCCCCGACGGCTCAGTCCCGGCGCGCGCGGCCCCGCTCCCTAGGGCGCGCGCGCGCGCCGGCTCTCTGCAATTTAAAGGGCCAGTGCGCCACTGATTGGCGCCTGGCTCAATCAGTGCTCACACCTGTGCCCTCTCTATAAAACCTCACTTCCCCTTCCCAGCATTGCCGGATCTTGTTGCCTCAGTGCCAGTGAAAGCGTTCCTGTGTATGTCCCAAGACAGTGTTCCAGACCCTCTGCCGTTGACCCTGACTACGATCCTTGCTGCCTGCCCTGACCTTCTGCTATGTCCGACCTTGCTCTTGCCTAATCCCTTGTACCGCGCCTGTCTCAGCCGTCAGTTGGGGTTGAGTCGCTATCGGGTCGAACGACCTGGGGGTTACCTGCCACTGCAAGTCCATCCCGCTTTGCGGCGGGCTCTGGTGAAAACCAGTAACCCCTTAGACTCCGTTCCCCTGGTACGGCCCACGTCATCACCCCACTGACACAGAGGATCCACCACCAGTATCCTTACAGTATTCCCATCCGGATCCTGACAGTAGATCCGTCCATGGATCCCGCTGAGGACCCGCTGCCAGTTGTCACTGACCTTACCACGGTGGTCTCCCAGCAATCTCAACAGATAGCGCAACAAGGACAACAGCTGACCCAACTGACTGTCATGCTGCAGCAACTCCTGCCACAGCTTCAGCAACCATCTCCTCCGCCAGCTCCTGCACCTCCTCCGCAGCGACTGGCCGCTCCCAGCCTCCGCCTGTCCCTGCCGGACAAATTTGATGGGGACTCTAAACTATGCCGTGGTTTCCTGTCTCAATGTTCCCTACACTTGGAGATGATGTCGGACCAATTTCCCACAGAACGGTCTAAGGTGGCTTTCGTGGTTAGTCTCCTGTCTGGGAAGGCCTTGTCATGGGCCACACCGCTCTGGGACCGCAATGATCCTGTCACTGCCACTGTCCAGTCCTTCTTCGCTGAGGTTCGTAGTGTCTTCGAGGAACCAGCCTGGGCCTCCTCTGCCGAGACTGCTTTGCTGAACCTAGTCCAAGGAAGTTCTTCTGTGCGCGAATACGCCATCCAATTTCGTACTCTCGCCTCTGAATTATCCTGGAACAATGAGGCCCTCTGCGCGACCTTCAAGAAAGGCCTATCCAGCAACATCAAGGATGTACTGGCCGCACGAGAAATTCTGCTAACCTGTCTGAACTTATCCATTTGACCACCCGCATTGACATGCGTTTTTCTGAAAGACGCCAGGAGCTCCGAAAGGAGAAGGACCTTGTTCGCACCAGGCGATTTCACTCCCAGGCTCCTCTCTTCTCAAGTCCACTGCAATCTGTTCCTGTGCCTTCTGCCGAGGAGGCTATGCAAGTGGACCGGTCCCGCCTGACCCTACAAGAGAGGACTCGCCGCTGTAACGAGAATCTATGCCTGTACTGTGCTAGTACCGAACACTTCCTAAAAGACTGCCCTGTCCGCCCTCCGCGTCAGGAAAAACGCACTCCGATTCCTCACAAAGGTGAGACAGCTCTAGGTGTGAATTCTGCTTCTCCACGTCTCACTGTGCCTGTGCGGATTTCTTCTTCTGCTAACTCCTCCTTCTCAGCTGTGGCCTTCTTGGACTCCGATTCTGCAGGAAATTTTATTTTGGCCTCTTTCGTTAATAGGTTCAACATCCCAGTGACCAGTCTCGTCAGACCACTCTGTCAGACTGCACTGTGCGTTACCGCACAGAACCCCTGCTAATGTGCATTGGACTGCATCACAAAAAGATTGAATTTCTTGTCTTACCCAACTGCACCTCTGAAATTCTCCTCGGCTTGCCATGGCTCCAACGTCATTCTCCTACCCTTGACTGGACCACCGGGGAGATCAAGAGTTGGGGTTCTTCTTGTCTCAAACAATGCCTCACGTCTGCTCCCGTTAGTCAAACCCCTGTGGCTCCACCTATACCAGGTCTTCCCAAGGCCTACCAGGACTTTGCCGATGTTTTCTGTAAAAAACAAGCAGAGACTTTGCAACCTCATAGGCTTTATGACTGCCCTATTGACCTCTTTCCTGGTACTACTCCACCCCGGGGCAGGATCTACCCTCTGTCCGCCCCTGAAACTCAAGCCATGTCTGACTACATCCAGGAAAATTTAAAGAGGGGATTCATTCGTAAGTCCTCATCCCCTGCCGGAGCGGGGTTCTTCTTTGTTTCGAAAAAAGACGGTACCCTACGGCCATGTATTGACTACCACGGTTTAAATAAAATCACCATCAAAAACCACTATCCCCTGCCTCTAATCTTTGAACTCTTTGACCGCCTTCGTGGCGCCAACATCTTCACTAAATTGGACTTAGGAGGCGCATATAATCTCATTCGCATCAGGAAAGGGGATGAGTGCAAAACCGCATTCAATACCAGAGACGGACATTTCGAATATCTTGTTATGCCCTTTGGGCTCTGTAACGCCCCTGCAGTCTTCCAGGACTTCGTTAATTAAATATTTTGGGACTTGTTATATACCTGTGTTGTGGTTTACCTGGACATTGATTGATTGATTTTCTCCTCTAGTCTAGAGGAACACCGTCGTCATGTCCGCCTAGTGCTCCAGAGACTCTGCGAAAATCAACTGTATGCCAAAATGGAGAAATGTCTCTTTGAATGCCAATCTCTTCCCTTCCAACCTAGTCTCTGGCCGGGGACTTCAAATGGACCCAGACAAACTGTCAGCGGTTTTAGATTGGCCATGCCCTTCTGGACTCTATCCAACGCTTCTTCGGATTTGCCAACTACTACCGACAGTTTATTCCCCATTTTTCCACCATTGTGGCTCCTATTGTGGCCCTGACCAGGAAGAATGCCAACCCTAAATCCTGGCCTCCTCAAGCGGATGAGGCCTTCAATCGCCTCAAAACTGCCTTCGCTTCTGCTCCAGTACATTTCATTCCGCTTCCAGGTCTTCCTTCTGCGCCACAGTTGGCAAAGCAATTTTTTATGCATATTTTTAGCCTTCACCGGCTACCCGCGCATATCGTCTCGGATAGAGGCGTCCAATTTGTATTGAAATTTTGGAGAGCTCTCTGTAATCAATTAAAAATCAAATTACATTTCTCGTCCTCCTATCATCCCCAATCCAATGGGCAAGTAGAGAGAGTTAACCAGATCCTTGGTGACTATTTGCGACATTTTGTTTCCTCCCGCCAAGACGATTGGGTCGACCTTCTACCCTGGGCTGAATTCTCGTTCAATTTCAAAAACTCTGAATCCTCCGCCAAATCCCCGTTCTTTGTGGTGTACGGCCGTCACCCTCTGCCCCCACTCCCCATTCCCACTTCTTCTGGATTGCCTGCTGTTGATGAAGTTACCCGGGACTTCTCTGTCATCTGGAAGGAAACTCAAAAGTCGCACCTACTGGCCTCGTCTCGTATGAAGAGACATGCCAATAAGAAGAGAAGAACTCCCCCTGTCTTCGCTCCTGGGGACAAAGTGTGGCTCTCTGCCAAGTATATCCGCTTCCGTGTTCCCAGCTATAAGCTGGGACCACGTTATCTTGGACCCTTTAAAATTATACACTTTGTATTATTCTAATTGTTACACATCCACACCGTATATCTGGTGTAGGATTCTATTGTGGCACTTGTAGTCCACTGCAGGCATCCTCCATTGTATGCATTTTTATGCTGGGGATCGCCCCTAACAAAGGACTACAAGGGCAGGATCTGCTCCCCCAGTATATATGCACAACTGCATTTGGGGTTGAGCACCTCCAGCCTTTTGAGACCACGTTTTTTGTTGTTGTTTAAAAATTTATACTTGGAGGTGTGTAAACTCCATATGTTAATGCGCCTTGAACATTTTCCAGGCAGCATTAGGGTTGCACCTGTGAGGCCATGCACCTATATCAGCCAACTTGGGTGGGGCTTGTAGCCTCTCTCCCTCCTTCCATTGTATGTGTGCTTAGTCACGCTGGAGGGAACTGGGAGCAGGTTGCATGTCGGCCTAGTGCTGCTGTAATTGCCCACTTGCCCCTGGTTTTTGCTTTTCACGCACAGGTAGGTTAGCGTTAGGTCCCGTGCCATCTGAGAAACCTTGGCGTTGGTGTGCGGGCTCTGCTGTGTCCTTAATATAAGGATACACTGGCGAATGTCTCAATTTTAACATCAGTGTTGAGGGATTAGCCAATGTCATTGTATACATCTACCACAGTAGTGCACCTAAATTTTTGTATTGTATTATTCTAATTGTTACACATCCACACCGTATATCTGGTGTATGATTCTATTGTGGCACTTGTAGTCCACTGCAGGCATCCTCCATTGTATGCATTTTTATGCTGGGGATCGCCCCTAGCAACAGACTACAAGGGTAGGATCTGCTCCCCCAGTATATATGCACAACTGCATTTGGGGTTGAGCACCTCCAGCCTTTTGAGACCACGTTTTTTGTTGTTGTTTAACCCTTTAAAATCAAGAGTCAAATCAATCCTGTCTCCTACGAACTTCTTCTTCCCCCTTCTCTCCGTATTCCTAACTCCTTTCATGTTTCACTTCTCAAACCTCTTGTTCTTAACCGCTTCTCTCCCAAGGTTGTCGCTCCAGCTCCTGTCTCTGGCTCCTCTGATGTCTTCGCTGTTAAGGAAATCCTCGCGTCCAAAATGATGTGAGGTAAAAAAAAAATTCTCGTACATTGGGAGAATTGTGGCCCCGAAGAGAGGTCTTGGGAACACGAGGATAATATCCTCGACAAGGAGCTCCTTCGCAAGATTTTGGGTTCCAAAAAGAGGGGGAGACCCAAGGGGGGGTACTGTTACGCCGAGCGCTCCGGGTCCCTACTCCTCCCCGGAGCGCTCGCGGCGTTCACCTTCTTGCAGCGCCTCGGTCAGACCCACTGACCGGGAGCGCTTCATCAATGTTACCGGCGGGGATGCGACCCGCGTAGCGGGACGCGCCCGCTCGCGGCTCGCATCCCAGTCACCTCACCCGTCCTGTTCCCCGACGGCTCAGTCCCGGCACGTGCGGCCCCGCTCCCTAGGGCGCGCGCGCCGGCTCACTGCGATTTAAAGGGCCAGTGCGCCACTGATTGGCGCCTGGCTCAATCAGTGCCCTCTCTATAAAACCTCACTTCCCCTTCCCAGCATTGCCGGATCTTGTTGCCTCAGTGCCAGTGAAAGCGTTCCTGTGTATGTCCAAAGCCAGTGTCCCAGACCCTCTGCCGTTGCCCCTGACTACGATCCTTGCTGCCTGCCCTGACCTTCTGCTACGTCCGACCTTGTTCTTGCCTAATCCCTTGTATCGCGCCTGTCTCAGCCGTCAGTTGGGGTCGAGTCCCTATCGGGTGGAATGACCTGGGGGTTACCTGCCGCTGCAAGTCCATCCCGCTTTGCGGCAGGCTCTGGTGAAAACCAGTAACCCCTTAGACTCCGTTCCCCTGATACGGCCCACGTCATCACCCCACTGACACAGAGGATCCACCACCAGTATCCTCACAGTATTCCCATCCGGATCCTGACAACTGGGTTATCTCTCCCATCTACCTTTGATTCTGTCCAGGAACACTGGGCTATGTTTACTTTATTTTCTTGCTGTTTTTAATGTATTTTAAATGTCTGTCTCTCCGCATACATGTTCAATAAAATTATTCTTTTTGTACCTGATCCAAATACGCATGTCCTTTTTCTTTAATTTCTCTAATTTTATTGCGTATATCTGATATCACTGGCACTGCAATTTGTTATTCATTTGTTAGCCTTGCAGAGGCTACATTGTCCCAGTCTCTGCAGTTGCCTTAGGGAGCCCTGGAACAAGCTCCAGCAAGTCCTTAACTCTGATGAGCTTGTAAACAGTCTTAGGCTTCCATAAGTCAGGCTTGAGTCCCTCCAGTTGGTGTTTCCCTATGAACCGAACGACATCTCCATAGAACCAGAGAGTGTGCCAGTTGTAAGGAATGGAGTTGTCCCACTTGTCCCAGCCGATCCTCTTCCAGTGGGGCAGGAGAAACAGGCAGAACATGGACCTGCCTGCGTAGCCTTTCTTTTCGACCAAAGTCCTCTGCAAGCTGACACATGCAAAAGAAGCCCACAGCAGAGTGGGGATATCAGGGACTCCCTTCCCACCCTTGCTGGGTTCCTTGTACATAACAGTCAGTTTAAAGGGGTTCTCCGGTGCTTAAACATCTTATCCCCTATAAGATGCCTGATTGCGGGAGTCCCGCCGCTGGGGACCCCCGGTATCATGCACGCGGCACCCCGTTTGTAATCAGTCCCCGGAGCGTGTTCGCTTCGGGTCTGATTAGGGGCGAATACAGGGCGGGCGGCGTGTGACGTCATGCTTGCGCCGGCGTGTGACGTCACGCTCCGCCCCGCTCCGCAATGCTAGCCTACGGGAGGGGGCGTGATAGTTATCACGCCCCCTCCCGTAGGCTTGCATTGAGGGGCGGAGCGTGATGTCACACGCCGGCGCAGGCGTGACGTCACTCGCTGCCCGCCCTGTAGTTGCCGGTAATCAGTCCCGGAGCGAACACGCTCCAGGGACTGATTACAAACGGGGTGCCGCGTGCATGATACCGGGGGTCCCCAGCGGCTTGACTCCCGCGATCAGGCATCTTATCCCCTATACTTTGGATAGGGGATAAGATGTTTAAGCACTGGAGAACCCCTTTAACTCCATTTTTCCCCAGATGAAGCAAAACACAGTCCGGGTGATGGCCCTGCAAATGGTGGCTAAGGGGGGGGGGGCATGCCTGTGCGGTGTACTGTAGCACAGGCAAAACTTCACTCCACAGGATAAGTTTTTTGCCCTCAATCAAGAGCTGTCTTCAAAGTGCGATATGTGTTCATTTTAGCCAGTCGGTCTTTCCAGGACTTGAGGGCCGCGCCTTCCTTCCCGAACCAGGATCCTAGGATCTCGATGAAGTCTGGTTTAACAGTAAAAGGGAAGGGGGCGGAAGAAGCCAGGTGCCATTCCCCGAATAGCATAGCTTCTGACTTTCCGCAGTTGACTTTTGCACCCGAAGCTCTGCCAAAGTCCTTGCAGGTCTGGACAAGTGCAGTCACCGAACGCAAAACAGCACAGAAGACTGTCACGTCATCCATGTAGAGCGAGCACTTGACCTCGTGGCACTCTGGTCCCAGTGCGGTGATCCCTCTGATCTCGCCATTCTGCCGGATAGACTCAGCCAAGAGCTCTATAACATAAACTTGAATGAGGAGGCAGAAAAAGTGGGGTCTGGGGAGGAAGATTTGGTGATCAAATGGATAGGGGACAAAGACCCTTTGTAAGGTGACACTGATGATGACGGAGACCAACCTTGCCAGTATGAGATGGAGGCTGAACAAGCTGGGCCCTCACAAAAGCTGGCGAGGATGGCTAGCTGCATGCGGAGTTACAGGTGTATTGTGAGCTTAAACGAAAACTGTCAGTAAACTCCCCCTACTGATCAATATGCTGCCTATCATGCCTGGATCTGTCCCGCCGTTCGCCCGTTATCTTCATTCTTCTAGATATGCAAATGAGCTGATAACTGGCACTGGCGGGGTTACAAGGCTCCTTGTGGCACTCTAACTTCTGGCACTCTAACGTCAGCGCTGCTCAACCGTAGTGCCGCCCATGCTTATGAATATTCATCCCCTCCCTCCTCAGTGGAGTCCAGTACAGAGCAGGGAGAGGAGGAACAGTCGGAGGGAGCAGTTGAATATTGATAAACCGGCCAGCGCTGCAGTCGAGGGGCGCTGACAGAGTGCCAGAAGGATGCTTCTAACCTCACCCCTGCCAGTTAGCAGCTCATTTGCATATCCAGAAGAATGAAGATAACGGGCGAACGGCGGGACAGATCCGGGCATAATAGGCAGCATATTGATCAGCATCCCCCACACTACCAGCCAGTACCTCTGGTTAATGCGGTGGGAGTTTACTGACAAAAGGAAAGAAATGAATACATGATAGCCACACTCATACACCCTCAGCATAAAGCCTAAATAGGGGGATTTTTCTCGCCTTCTGAGAAGGAGGCTATATTGGACACCTGGCAATTGGGGGTCCAGTATCCATCGGGGGTCCAATATCTGCTGAGTCAACGCTCCACTCCCTCTGCCAGCACTATCCCTGCAAGAGGAAGGAGCAGCAGCAGCACATGATAAAGTTTCTGCTTCCGGTATTCCCCCGACATCAATTGTCATCACAGAGACGTGAACCAACACCTGAACAACCAGGTTGAGGCCTACCACAACAGTGCCCTTTCTCTGACAGAGACTATGAGCTCAGACCCCATGGACTTCTGGGTCACCAGATTAGACTATTGGACAGAACTTGCCCAGTTTGCCCTGAATGTTCTGTCTTGTCTACCCTCGGAGAGAGTGTTCTGTGCAGCAGGCAGCATAGTCACCCCTATGCAAACAAAATTGTCAGCAACAACGTGAAAAAAATAACATTTACTAAAATTAATCAGTCATGGATCAGTGAGGACATCCTGTGCCAGATGCCACCGATTAGACAGTATTATCACCATTCCTGCTGTATGCTGGCTACTAATACAAACATCAGTCCAACACCTCTTGCTGTATGCTGGCTAATTCCAGTCTGCCACCTCTTGCTGTACGATGACTCCTACTAGAATATCAGTCTGCCACCTCTTGCTGTATGCTGGTTAATAACAGTCCCCCCACCTCTCGCTGTACGCTGACCACTACTAGAAACATCAGTCCACCACCTCCTGCTTTATGACACCTGCTGCTGTACGATAATGCCAGTCAGAGAATTTTGATGCTACTCCCAAAAAGGGATAATTTTTAGAACACATAAAATAATAGAGATACTTTTTGGAATGCTTGAAAAAGCCACTGTGTCTTGCAATACCTCTGTGTGCATTTTAACACCAGCAGGAATCTGCCAACAACCATATATATCTGCCGCTTTATTTTAGTACGAATAAGCCTCAAAAATCTCCAGTAAACAAGCTGTTGCCATGATTAAGCCTTTAAAACACAAAATTGCTTTAGAACAATTAGGCAGTGTTATACACATGTTTAGGAGCTTATTTTATTTCTGGGTCATGTAGAACTGAGCCGAATCGAACCAGCAATTTTTAAAAAGTTGAACTACACTAATGTAGACAAGCTTCTATGTGTGTTTTGGGCTGGTGTGCAGTTAAGCCAAAACTTGCAGCAAATCTTAAAAAAACTAAAATCACAGTTGATAAATCCCCGACCACTGGAAAAAGCCGACCGGGTCGCACCACATACATGAGGTTTTCTTTAATCAGTCTTTAAATGGGCGCTGTCAGATACAAAAACTTGTGATATGTTGTAAAGCATGTATAACCAATAGGTTTTGCAATTGCTTTCATTAGAAAATGTTCAGTATTTCTTACAGAAAAAGCCAGTCAAAGAACTGTCCCCCTGCCTGCTTGGACACATACTAGTCCTGCTGTGTCCATGCGTCATCACCTATGTCATGGACACACTTCCCTGATTGACAGCTGTGAGCGCAGGGCTCCTCCCACTGTCAGCTTGTGTCCCGCTACTGTCAGTGAGGACAAGCTGGGAGTTGTAGTTTTGCTAATGCTAGGGGAGATGTGAGCAGACAGCATACTGAGGGAGGGGGCGGAGACCTTCACAGCGAGGCAACGCCCCCTCCCTTTGAGAGGAATTCAGACTAGTGAGCGAAATTAAAAGTGTATTAAAAAAAATAAAAAAAGGTGCTAGACACATAAAAATTAGATGTACACGGTCAGGATTAGGTACTGAATGATATATTAAAAAAATGTTTTCTTGTTGGATCTGACTAGAGATGAGTGAACTTACAGTAAATTCGATTCGTCACGGACCTCTCGGCTCGGCAGTTGATGCCTTATCCTGCATAAATCAGTTCAGCTTTCCGGTGCTCCGGTGGGCTGTAAAAGGTGGATACAGTCCTAGGAAAGAGTCTCCTAGGAATGTATCCACCTTTTCCAGCCCACGGGAGCACCTGGAAGCTGAAATAATTTATGCAGGAAAAGTCATCAACTGCCGAGCCGAGAAGTTCGTGACGAATCGAATTTACTGTAAGTTCGCTCATCTCTAGATCTGACGGGTACGCTTTTATTCCATTCATCCACTGCACATAATGTTGTGATTTTTCACTACCAAAATAACAGTAAAAACTTAAGATAAACCCCCCCCCCAAAATATGATGTATAAATGAGCCAAAAAACGATGTGATAATAACTGGCTTCATATAATCACTAGCCTTATATTAAAGACAGTATTTGCACAATCAATAATAATATCTAAAGCAGAGCACAAATTTTCTGACAGGGTTTGTAATCAGAACAACTGTGAAACATACATAATACATGGCATTTTACCACACACAGCTCAGCTACATGTACATTACACATATACAGCTCAGCTACATATACATTACACATATACAGCTCTACTGTGTACACATACAGCTCAGCTACATGTACATTACACATATACAGCTCTACTGTGTACACATACAGCTCAGCTACATGTACATTACACATATACAGCTCTACTGTGTACACATACAGCTCAGCTACATGCACATTACACATATACAGCTCTACTGTGTACACATACAGCTCAGCTACATGTACATTACACATATACAGCTCTACTGTGTACACATACAGCTCAGCTACATGTACATTACACATAAACAGCTCTACTGTGTACACATACAGCTCAGCTACATGTACATTACACATATACAGCACTACTGTGTACACATACAGCTCAGCTACATGTACATTACACATATACAGCTCTACTGTGTACACATACAGCTCAGCTACATGTACATTACACATATACAGCTCTACTGTGTACACATACAGCTCAGCTACATGTACATTACACATATACAGCTCTACTGTGTACACATACAGCTCAGCTACATGTACATTACACATATATACAGCTCTACTGTGTACACATACAGCTCAGCTACATGTACATTACACATATACAGCACTACTGTGTACACATACAGCTCAGCTACATGTACATTACACATATACAGCTCTACTGTGTACACATACAGCTCAGCTACATGTACATTACACATATACAGCTCTACTGTGTACACATACAGCTCAGCTACATGTACATTACATATATACAGCTCTACTGTGTACACATACAGCTCAGCTACATGCACATTACACATATACAGCTCTACTGTGTAGACATACAGCTCAGCTACATGTACATTACACATATACAGCTCTACTGTGTACACATACAGCTCAGCTACATGTACATTACACATATACAGCTCTACTGTGTACACATACAGCTCAGCTACATGCACATTACATATATACAGCTCTACTGTGTACACATACAGCTCAGCTACATGTACATTACACATATACAGCTCTACTGTGTACACATACAGCTCAGCTACATGTACATTACACATATACAGCTCTACTGTGTACACATACAGCTCAGCTACATGTACATTACACCTATACAGCTCTACTGTGTACACATACAGCTCAGCTACATGCACATTACACATATACAGCTCTACTGTGTACACATACAGCTCAGCTTCATGCACATTACACATATACAGCTCTACTGTGTACACATACAGCTCAGCTACATGCACATTACACATATACAGCTCTACTGTGTACACATACAGCTCAGCTACATGCACATTACACATATACAGCTCTACTGTGTACACATACAGCTCAGCTACATGTACATTACACATATACAGCTCTACTGTGTACACAAACAGCTCAGCTACATGTACATTACACATATACAGCTCTACTGTGTACACATACAGCTCAGCTACATGTACATTACACATATACAGCTCTACTGTGTACACATACAGCTCAGCTACATGTACATTACACATATACAGCTCTACTGTGTACACATACAGCTCAGCTACATGCACATTACACATATACAGCTCTACTGTATACACATACAGCTCAGCTACATGCACATTACACATATACAGCTCTACTGTATACACATACAGCTCAGCTACATGCACATTACACATATACAGCTCTACTGTGTACACATACAGCTCAGCTACATGTACATTACACATATACAGCTCTACTGTGTACACATACAGCTCAGCTACATGCACATTACACATATACAGCTCTACTGTGTACACATACAGCTCAGCTACATGTACATTACACATATACAGCTCTACTGTGTACACATACAGCTCAGCTACATGTACATTACACATATACAGCTCTACTGTGTACACATACAGCTCAGCTACATGTACATTACACATATACAGCTCTACTGTGTACACATACAGCTCAGCTACATGCACATTACACATATACAGCTCTACTGTGTACACATACAGCTCAGCTACATGTACATTACACATATACAGCTCTACTGTGTACACATACAGCTCAGCTACATGTACATTACACATATACAGCTCTACTGTGTACACATACAGCTCAGCTACATGTACATTACACATATACAGCTCTACTGTGTACACATACAGCTCAGCTACATGCACATTACACATATATACAGCTCTACTGTGTACACATACAGCTCAGCTACATGTACATTACACATATACAGCTCTACTGTGTACACATACAGCTCAGCTACATGTATATTACACATATACAGCTCTACTGTGTACACATACAGCTCAGCTACATGTACATTACACATATACAGCTCTACTGTGTACACATACAGCTCAGCTACATGTACATTACACATATACAGCTCTACTGTGTACACATACAGCTCAGCTACATGTACATTACACATATACAGCTCTACTGTGTACACATACAGCTCAGCTACATGCACATTACACACAGCTCTGCTGCAGACATATATAACACACACATACACAGCTCTGCACCACGCACATCACACACAGCTCTGCTGCATACACATAACTTCAGCTCATCCAGCAGCGATCACAACCAGCACAGCAGAGTCCTGCATACACTGAGCAGATGAGCCTAGAGCAGCAGCCCCTGATCATGTGACTCCTCCTCCTCCATGTGACTGATCACATGACGGTGACATCATCGCAGGTCCTGTACACGGCTCCTCTACAGATACAGGTAGGTGTGTGCGGTCGGTGTCAGGATTATTGGGGACGTTTCTCATTCACGCTCTAGGGCCGGCGTCAGGACATAGTAACAAACGTCGATATGAGGCCCCCACATTAGGCAGGCAGTGTTCCCCCACATTAGGCAGGCAGTGTTCCCCCACATTAAGCAGGCAGTGTTCCCCCACATTAGGTAGGCAGTGTTCCCCCACATTAGGTTGGCAGTGTTCCCCCACATTAGGCTGGCAGTGTTCCCCCACATTAGGCAGGCAGTGTTCCCCCACATTAGGCAGGCAGTGTTCCCCCACATTAGGCAGGCAGTGTTCCCCCACATTAGGCAGGCAGTGTTCCCCCACATTAGGCAGGCAGTGTTCCCCCACATTAGGCAGGCAGTGTTCCCCCACATTAGGCAGGCAGTGTTCCCCCACATTAGGTAGGCAGTGTTCCCCCACATTAGGCAGGCAGTGTTCCCCCACATTAGGCAGGCAGTGTTCCCCCACATTAGGCTGGCAGTGTTCTCCCACATTAGGTTGGCAGTGTTTCCCCATATTAGGTAGGCAGTGTTCCCCCACATTAGGCAGGCAGTGTTCCCCCACATTAGGCAGGCAGTGTTCCCCCACATTAGGCAGGCAGTGTTCCCCCACATTAGGCTGGCAGTGTTCCCCCACATTAGGCTGGCAGTGTTCCCCCACATTAGGCTGGCAGTGTTCCCCCACATTAGACAGGCAGTGTTCCCCCACATTAGGCAGGCAGTGTTCCCCCACATTAGGCTGGCAGTGTTCCCCCACATTAGGTTGGCAGTGTTCCCCCACATTAGGTTGGCAGTGTTCCCCCACATTAGGTTGGCAGTGTTCCCCCACATTAGGTTGGCAGTGTTCCCCCACATTAGGTTGGGAATATGTTCCCCCACATTAGGTTGGCAGTGTTCCCCCACACTAGGTTGGGAATATGTTCCCCCACATTAGGTTGGGAATATGTTCCCCCACATTAGGCTGGCAGTGTTCCCCCACATTAGGTTGGCAGTGTTCCCCCACATTAGGCAGGCAGTGTTCCCCCACATTAGGCAGTCAGTGTTCCCCCACATTAGGCTGGCAGTGTTCCCCCACATTAGGCAGGCAGTGTTCCCCCACATTAGGCTGGCAGTGTTCCCCCACATTAGGCAGGCAGTGTTCCCCCACATTAGGCAGGCAGTGTTCCCCCACATTAAGCTGGCAGTGTTCCCCCACAT
The DNA here is from genome assembly GCF_029499605.1 of Hyla sarda. Classification (NCBI taxonomy): domain Eukaryota; kingdom Metazoa; phylum Chordata; class Amphibia; order Anura; family Hylidae; genus Hyla; species Hyla sarda. The sequence goes on from NC_079189.1 coordinate 614,287,854, forward strand.
TAGGCAGGCAGTGTTCCCCCACATTAGGCAGGCAGTGTTCCCCCACATTAAGCTGGCAGTGTTCCCCCACATTAGGCAGGCAGTGTTCCCCCACATTAGGCAGGCAGTGTTCCCCCACATTAGGCAGGCAGTGTTCCCCCACATTAGGCAGGCAGTGTTCCCCCACATTAGGCAGGCAGTGTTCCCCCACATTAGGCAGGCAGTGTTCCCCCACATTAGGCAGGCAGTGTTCCCCCACATTAGGCAGGCAGTGTTCCCCCACATTAGGCTGGCAGTGTTCCCCCACATTAGGTTGGCAGTGTTCCCCCACATTAGGCTGGCAGTGTTCCCCCACATTAAGCTGGCAGTGTTCCCCCACATTAGGCTGGCAGTGTTTCCCCACATTAGGCAGGCAGTGTTCCCCCACATTAGGCAGGCAGTGTTCCCCCACATTAGGCAGGCAGTGTTCCCCCACATTAGGCAGGCAGTGTTCCCCCACATTAGGCAGTCAGTGTTCCCCCACATTAGGCAGTCAGTGTTCCCCCACATTAGGCTGTCAGTGTTTCCCCACATTAGGCAGGCAGTGTTCCCCCACATTAGGTTGGCATTGTTCCCCCACATTAGGCAGGCAGTGTTCCCCCCCATTAGGTTGGCAGTGTTCCCCCCCATTAGGCTGGTAGTGTTCCCCCACATTAGGTTGGCAGTGTTCCCCCACATTAGGTTGGCAGTGTTCCCCCACATTAGGCAGGCAGTGTTCCCCCCATATTAGGCAGGCAGTGTTCCCCCACATTAGGCTGGCAGTGTTCCCCCCCACATTAGGCAGGCAGTGTTCCCCCACATTAGGCAGGCAGTGTTCCCCCACATTAAGCTGGCAGTGTTCCCCCACATTAGGCAGTCAGTGTTCCCCCACATTAGGCAGGCAGTGTTCCCCCACATTAGGCAGGCAGTGTTCCCCCACATTAGGCAGGCAGTGTTCCCCCACATTAGGCAGGCAGTGTTCCCCCACATTAGGCAGGCAGTGTTCCCCCACATTAGGCAGGCAGTGTTCCCCCACATTAAGCTGGCAGTGTTCCCCCACATTAGGCTGGCAGTGTTCCCCCACATTAGGCTGTCAGTGTTTCCCCACATTAGGCAGGCAGTGTTCCCCCACATTAGGCTGTCAGTGTTTCCCCACATTAGGCAGGCAGTGTTCCCCCACATTAGGCAGGCAGTGTTCCCCCACATTAGGCAGGCAGTGTTCCCCCACATTAGGCAGGCAGTGTTCCCCCACATTAGGCAGGCAGTGTTCCCCCACATTAGGCAGGCAGTGTTCCCCCACATTAGGCAGGCAGTGTTCCCCCACATTAGGCAGGCAGTGTTCCCCCACATTAGGCAGGCAGTGTTCCCCCACATTAGGCAGGCAGTGTTCCCCCACATTAGGCAGGCAGTGTTCCCCCACATTAGGCAGGCAGTGTTCCCCCACATTAGGCAGGCAGTGTTCCCCCACATTAGGCAGGCAGTGTTCCCCCACATTAGGCAGGCAGTGTTCCCCCACATTAGGCAGGCAGTGTTCCCCCACATTAGGCAGGCAGTGTTCCCCCACATTAGGCAGGCAGTGTTCCCCCACATTAGGCAGGCAGTGTTCCCCCACATTAGGCTGGCAGTGTTCCCCCACATTAGGCAGGCAGTGTTCCCCCACATTAGGCAGGCAGTGTTCCCCCACATTAGGCAGGCAGTGTTCCCCCACATTAGGCAGGCAGTGTTCCCCCACATTAAGCTGGCAGTGTTCCCCCACATTAGGCTGGCAGTGTTCCCCCACATTAGGCTGTCAGTGTTTCCCCACATTAGGCAGGCAGTGTTCCCCCACATTAGGCAGGCAGTGTTCCCCCACATTATGCAGGCAGTGTTCCCCCACATTAGGCAGGCAGTGTTCCCCCACATTAGGCAGGCAGTGTTCCCCCACATTAGGCAGGCAGTGTTCCCCCACATTAGGCAGGCAGTGTTCCCCCACATTAGGCAGGCAGTGTTCCCCCACATTAGGCAGGCAGTGTTCCCCCACATTAGGCAGGCAGTGTTCCCCCACATTAGGCAGGCAGTGTTCCCCCACATTAGGCAGGCAGTGTTCCCCCACATTAGGCAGTCAGTGTTCCCCCACATTAGGCAGGCAGTGTTCCCCCACATTAGGCAGGCAGTGTTCCCCCACATTAGGCAGGCAGTGTTCCCCCCCACATTAGGTTGGCATTGTTCCCCCACATTAGGCAGGCAGTGTTCCCCCCCCCATTAGGTTGGCAGTGTTCCCCCACATTAGGCAGGTAGTGTTCCCCCACATTAGGTTGGCAGTGTTCCCCCACATTAGGCAGGCAGTGTTCCCCCCCATATTAGGCAGGCAGTGTTCCCCCACATTAGGCAGGCAGTGTTCCCCCACATTAGGCAGGCAGTGTTCCCCCACATTAGGCAGGCAGTGTTCCCCCACATTAGGCAGGCAGTGTTTCCCCACATTAGGCAGGCAGTGTTCCCCCACATTAGGCAGGCAGTGTTCCCCCACATTAGGCAGGCAGTGTTCCCCCACATTAGGCAGGCAGTGTTCCCCCACATTAGGCAGGCAGTGTTCCCCCACATTAGGCAGGCAGTGTTCCCCCACATTAGGCAGGCAGTGTTCCCCCACATTAGGCAGGCAGTGTTCCCCCACATTAGGCAGGCAGTGTTCCCCCACATTAGGCAGGCAGTGTTCCCCCACATTAGGCAGGCAGTGTTCCCCCACATTAGGCAGGCAGTGTTCCCCCACATTAGGCAGGCAGTGTTCCCCCACATTAGGCAGGCAGTGTTCCCCCACATTAGGCAGGCAGTGTTCCCCCACATTAGGCAGGCAGTGTTCCCCCACATTAGGCAGGCAGTGTTCCCCCACATTAGGCAGGCAGTGTTCCCCCACATTAGGCTGGCAGTGTTCCCCCACATTAGGCTGGCAGTGTTCCCCCACATTAGGCTGGCAGTGTTTCCCCACATTAGGCAGGCAGTGTTCCCCCACATTAGGCAGGCAGTGTTCCCCCACATTATGCAGGCAGTGTTCCCCCACATTAGGCAGGCAGTGTTCCCCCACATTAGGCAGGCAGTGTTCCCCCACATTAGGCAGGCAGTGTTCCCCCACATTAGGCAGGCAGTGTTCCCCCACATTAGGCAGGCAGTGTTCCCCCACATTAGGCAGGCAGTGTTCCCCCACATTAGGCAGGCAGTGTTCCCCCACATTAGGCAGGCAGTGTTCCCCCACATTAGGCAGTCAGTGTTCCCCCACATTAGGCAGTCAGTGTTCCCCCACATTAGGCAGGCAGTGTTCCCCCACATTAGGCAGGCAGTGTTCCCCCCCACATTAGGTTGGCATTGTTCCCCCACATTAGGCAGGCAGTGTTCCCCCCCCCATTAGGTTGGCAGTGTTCCCCCACATTAGGCAGGTAGTGTTCCCCCACATTAGGTTGGCAGTGTTCCCCCACATTAGGCAGGCAGTGTTCCCCCCCATATTAGGCAGGCAGTGTTCCCCCACATTAGGCAGGCAGTGTTCCCCCACATTAGGCAGGCAGTGTTCCCCCACATTAGGCAGGCAGTGTTCCCCCACATTAGGCAGGCAGTGTTCCCCCACATTAGGCAGGCAGTGTTCCCCCACATTAGGCAGGCAGTGTTCCCCCACATTAGGCAGGCAGTGTTCCCCCACATTAGGCAGGCAGTGTTCCCCCACATTAGGCAGTCAGTGTTCCCCCACATTAGGCAGGCAGTGTTCCCCCACATTAGGCAGGCAGTGTTCCCCCACATTAGGCAGGCAGTGTTCCCCCACATTAGGCAGGCAGTGTTCCCCCACATTAGGCAGGCAGTGTTCCCCCACATTAGGCAGGCAGTGTTCCCCCACATTAGGTTGGCAGTGTTCCCCCACATTAGGCAGGCAGTGTTCCCCCACATTAGGCAGGCAGTGTTCCCCCACATTAGGCAGGCAGTGTTCCCCCACATTAGGTTGGCAGTGTTCAGTGCTCCGACCACCCCTCCTGGCCTGCACAATCTCCCGACAGCAGGGCCGCAGAGAGTTAAAAGGGGCATCCCTGTGTCCCGAAAACATCTTTCGTGACACAGGGATGTCCTTAATAGTGATGGGGGGAATTGCATAGTCACTACAGGACCGGCCTGGATGTCAGATCAGGATTATTGGGGATCTATATTATTAACCCCTTGAGGGGGCAGTGTATATTTACACTCTGCGCCCCATATGAGTTTGAGGCGAGCTCGGGAGCTATATACAGCCGGCACTCACTGCTAATGGCGGTCATTGCACTAACCCCGCAATCTAACATTGGATTCGGGGAGAAGTTATGGTAAACCACATGGTGAATGGCAGACATGTAAAAACACCAAAGTCCAGAATTGCAGTTTTTGGTCACATCATAAAAAGTCCCATAAAAATAAAAATATTCCAATAAAATCACCGACGTAGAATAAAGAATCGGCAGATTTACCTCAGAAACCACAGGAAGCGGCAATCACCATAGGAGAGGAATTGGGGTTTTGTTACGCCGAGCGCTCCGGGTCCCTGCTCCTCCCCGGAGCGCTCGCGGCGTTCCTCTCTCTGCAGCGCCCCGGTCAGACCCGCTGACCGGGAGCGCTGCACTGACTCTGCCGGCGGGGATGCGCTTCGCATAGCGGGACGCGCCCGCTCGCGAATCGCATCCCAAGTCACTTACCTGTCACGGTCCCCGGCTGTCATGTTCTGGCGCGCGCGGCTCCGCTCTCTAGGGCGCGCACGCGCCAGCTCTCTGAGATTTAAAGGGCCAGTGCACCAATGATTGGTGCCTGGCCCAATCAGCCTAATTAGCTTCCACCTGCTCCCTGGCTATATTACCTCACTTCACCTGCACTTCCTTGCCGGATCTTGTTGCCATTGTGCCAGTGAAAGCGTTTCCTTGTGTGTTCCTAGCCTGTGTTCCAGACCTCCTGCCGTTGCGCCTGACTATGATCCTTGCTGCCTGCCCTGACCTTCTGCTACATCCGACCTTGCTCTTGTCTACTCCCTTGTACCGCGCCTATCTTCAGCAGTCAGAGAGGTTGAGCCGTTGCCGGTGGATACGACCTGGTTGCTACCGCCGCTGCAAGACCATCCCGCTTTGCGGCGGGCTCTGGTGAATACCAGTAGCAACTTAGAACCGGTCCACCAGCACGGTCCACGCCAATCCCTCTCTGGCACAGAGGATCCACCTCCAGCCAGCCGAATCGTGACAGGTTTATTGTGTTTTCTGGTAAAATCCAGGGGGCTCCATCACACAGGACAACTTGTCTACATACGTCTCTGTCCATGGGGAATGAGGACATTATGGATCTTAGGAGACAAAGGAACAAACAGAAATCCCCCTGACAGGAAGGGGTTAAATGTCTCTATTTCCTCCTGTATCAGCTGCGACAAATCCTCTGCAGATCATCACAGATTTATAAGATACAAGATGTGGGCGGAATCATCCGGAATCATTGTGACTATAAAGTCTCCTCAGATGTTTCCCCAGATTATCTCCAGGAAATGGATTTTATTTCTCCATAGAATCTGGTGCGGTTTATCATCGTCTTCTCTTCCCTTCAGGTTTCTCCAATCCAGGATCCTCTGCTGATATCTTCTATATAAGAGAATTCTCCTGGATGACCCATTAACCATGGAGAGAGACAGGAACAAGATGGCCGACAGGATCATAAACCTCACCCTACAGATACTCTTCCGGCTTACTGGAGAGGTGAGGGATTCTGGGAGTGATGTCACATGACCTCATTCTTATCTATGTAATAACAGATGGATATGACTGGAGAGGTGAGGGATTCTGGGAGTGATGTCACATGACCTCATTCTTATCTATGTAATAACAGATGGATATGACTGGAGAGGTGAGGGATTCTGGAAGTGATGTCACATGACCTCATTCTTATCTATGTAATAACAGATGGATATGACTGGAGAGGTGAGGGATTCTGGGAGTGATGTCACATGACCTCATTCTTATCTATGTAATAACAGAAGGATATGACTGGAGAGGTGAGGGATTCTGGGAGTGATGTCACATGACCTCATTCTTATCTATGTAATAACAGATGGATATGACTGGAGAGGTGAGGGATTCTGGAAGTGATGTCACATGACCTCATTCTTATCTATGTAATAACAGATGGATATGACTGGAGAGGTGAGGGATTCTGGGAGTGATGTCACATGACCTCATTCTTATCTATGTAATAACAGAAGGATATGACTGGAGAGGTGAGGGATTCTGGGAATGTATGTAGTGATATTAATGTGTCCCTCCATACACAGGATTACACAGTAGTGAAGAAGTCCTCTAGTGGGCGCTGTTGGGCCCCTGTGTGTGAAGAATGGGGAAGAACCCTGAGCCCAATCCCGGGGCCCCCACCTCACTCCCTGATACATGAGGAAATGGATGAACAGAAGATTCGAGAACTTATCAACAAGATGATGGAGCTGCTGACTGGAGAGGTGACCCTGCTGGGACATTATACAGTAATGGAGGGGTCTGGTGATGACTGGAGAGGTGACCCTGCTGGGACATTATACAGTAATGGAGGGGTCTGGTGATGACTGGAGAGGTGACCCTGCTGTGACATTATACAGTAATGGAGGGGTCTGGTGGTGACTGGAGAGGTGACACTGCTGGGACATTATACAGTAATGGAGGGGTCTGGTGATGACTGGAGAGGTGACACTGCTGGGACATTATACAGTAATGGAGGGGTCTGGTGATGACTGGAGAGGTGACACTGCTGGGACATTATACAGTAATGGAGGGGTCTGGTGATGACTGGAGAGGTGACACTGCTGGGACATTATACAGTAATGGAGGGGTCTGGTGATGACTGGAGAGGTGACACTGCTGGGACATTATACAGTAATGGAGGGGTCTGGTGATGACTGGAGAGGTGACACTGCTGGGAATGCTGGGACATTATACAGTAATGGAGGGGTCTGGTGATGACTGGAGAGGTGACACTGCTGAGACATTATACAGTAATGGAGGGGTCTGGTGATGACTGGAGAGGTGACACTGCAGGGACATTATACAGTAATGGAGGGGTCTGGTGATGACTGGAGAGGTGACACTGCAGGGACATTATACAGTAATGGAGGGGTCTGGTGATGACTGGAGAGGTGACACTGCTGGGACATTATACAGTAATGGAGGGGTCTGGTGATGACTGGAGAGGTGACACTGCTGGGACATTATACAGTAATGGAGGGGTCTGGTGATGACTGGAGAGGTGACACTGCTGGGACATTATACAGTAATGGAGGGGTCTGGTGATGACTGGAGAGGTGACACTGCTGGGAATGCTGGGACATTATACAGTAATGGAGGGGTCTGGTGATGACTGGAGAGGTGACACTGCTGGGACATTATACAGTAATGGAGGGGTCTGGTGATGACTGGAGAGGTGACACTGCAGGGACATTATACAGTAATGGAGGGGTCTGGTGATGACTGGAGAGGTGACACTGCAGGGACATTATACAGTAATGGAGGGGTCTGGTGATGACTGGAGAGGTGACACTGCAGGGACATTATACAGTAATGGAGGGGTCTGGTGATGACTGGAGAGGTGACACTCCTGGGACATTATACAGTAATGGAGGGGTCTGGTGATGACTGGAGAGGTGACCCTGCTGGGACATTATACAGTAATGGAGGGGTCTGGTGATGACTGGAGAGGTGACACTGCTGGGACATTATACAGTAATGGAGGGGTCTGGTGATGACTGGAGAGGTGACACTGCTGGGACATTATATAGTAATGGAGGGGTCTGGTGATGACTGGAGAGGTGACACTGCTGGGACATTATACAGTAATGGAGGGGTCTGGTGATGACTGGAGAGGTGACACTGCTGGGACTTTATACAGTAATGGAGGGGTCTGGTGATGACTGGAGAGGTGACACTGCTGGGACATTATACAGTAATGGAGGGGTCTGGTGATGACTGGAGAGGTGACACTGCTGGGACATTATACAGTAATGGAGGGGTCTGGTGATGACTAGAGAGGTGACACTGCTGGGAATGCTGGGACATTATACAGTAATGGAGGGGTCTGGTGATGACTGGAGAGGTGACACTGCTGGGACTTTATACAGTAATGGAGGGGTCTGGTGATGACTGGAGAGGTGACACTGCTGGGACATTATACAGTAATGGAGGGGTCTGGTGATGACTGGAGAGGTGACACTGCTGGGACATTATACAGTAATGGAGGGGTCTGGTGATGACTGGAGAGGTGACACTGCTGGGAATTCTGGGACATTATACAGTAATGGAGGGGTCTGGTGATGACTGGAGAGGTGACACTGCTGGAACATTATACAGTAATGGAGGGGTCTGGTGATGACTGGAGAGGTGACACTGCTGGGACATTATACAGTAATGGAGGGGTCTGGTGATGACTGGAGAGGTGACACTGCTGGGACATTATACAGTAATGGAGGGGTCTGGTGATGACTGGAGAGGTGACACTGCTGGGAATGCTGGGACATTATACAGTAATGGAGGGGTCTGGTGATTACTGGAGAGGTGGCCCTGCTGTGACATTATACAGTAATGGAGGGGTCTGGTGATGACTGGAGAGGTGACACTGCAGGGACATTATACAGTAATGGGGGGTCTGGTGATGACTGGAGAGGTGACACTGCTGGGACATTATACAGTAATGGAGGGGTCTGGTGATGTCTGGAGAGGTGACACTTCTGGGACATTATATAGTAATGGAGGGGTCTGGTGATGACTGGAGAGGTGACACTGCTGGGACATTATACAGTAATGGAGGGATCTGGTGAAGACTGGAGAGGTGACACTGCTGGGACATTATACAGTAATGGAGGGATCTGGTGATGACTGGAGAGGTGACACTGCTGGGACATTATACAGTAATGGAGGGATCTGGTGATGACTGGAGAGGTGACACTGCTGGGAATGCTGGGACATTATACAGTAATGAAGGGGTCTGGTGATGACTGGAGAGGTGACACTGCTGGGACATTATACAGTAATGGAGGGGTCTGGTGATGACTGGAGAGGTGACACTGCTGGGACATTATACAGTAATGGAGGGGTCTGGTGATGACTGGAGAGGTGACCCTGCTGGGACATTATACAGTAATGGAGGGGTCTGGTGATGACTGGAGAGGTAACACTGCTGGGACATTATACAGTAATGGAGGGGTCTGGTGATGACTGGAGAGGTGACACTGCTGGGACATTATACAGTAATGGAGGGGTCTGGTGATGACTGGAGAGGTGACACTGCTGGGACATTATACAGTAATGGAGGGGTCTGGTGATGACTGGAGAGGTGACACTGCTGGGAATGCTGGGACATTATACAGTAATGGAGGGGTCTGGTGATGACTGGAGAGGTGACACTGCTGGGACATTATACAGTAATGGAGGGGTCTGGTGACGACTGGAGAGGTGACACTGCTGGGACATTATACAGTAATGGAGGGGTCTGGTGATGACTAGAGAGGTGACCCTGCTGGGACATTATACAGTAATGGAGGGGTCTGGTGATGACTGGAGAGGTGACACTGCTGGGACATTATACAGTAATGGAGGGGTCTGGTGATGACTGGAGAGGTGACACTGCTGGGAATGCTGGGACATTATACAGTAATGGAGGGGTCTGGTGATGACTGGAGAGGTGACACTGCTGGGAATGCTGGGACATTATACAGTAACACCACTGGAGGGGTCTGGTGATGACTGGAGAGGTGACACTGCTGGGAATGCTGGGACATTATACAGTAATGGAGGGGTCTGGTGATGACTGGAGAGGTGACACTGCTGGGACATTATACAGTAATGGAGGGGTCTGGTGATGACTGGAGAGGTGACACTGCTGGGAATGCTGGGACATTATACAGTAACACCACTGGAGGGGTCGGGGTGATGACTGTATCATTATGTGTCAGGTTCCTATAAGGTGTCAGGACGTGGCGGTCTATTTCTCCATGGAGGAGTGGGAGTATGTAGAAGGACACAAGGATCAGTACAAGGATCAGGTGATGATGGAGGATCAGCAGCCCCTCACATCACCAGGTAATAGACATGACTATATACACACGTCCTCTCATTATTTGTATGTAAAGAATGAATTCAGTCTCTGTATGTGTTCCCTACAGTCAGATCCAGTAAGAGAACAGCACCAGAGAGGTGTCCCCGTCCTCTTCTTCCACAGGATGATCAGGTAGATGGAGATATTCCTTATGATCTGTAGAAGGGCTGTGAAGCTCTTGTGGTCAGTCCCCTCACCCTCCATGACTCCTCATCTCCTGCTCATCTATAACATCCCACATGACTTCTCCTACTGTCTGATGACTTTTACAATATTTCTTCCAAATCTTATGATTAAGGGAGAAGATCTAAACAATATTAATGCTCCAGAGACAGATGTGAGCAGTGATGAGCAGTATAAGGAGGACATTCCTACAGAGAAAAATCTGATCTATATTAATGCTACAGACATAAAGGAAGAAGAAGGGGCAGATGTCAGCGGTGATGAGCAGTATAAGAAGGACATTCCCACAGGGACAGATATGAACTATATTAATGCTACAGCCATAAAGGAAGAAGAAGAGACAAATGTGAGCAGTGATGAGCAGTATAAGGAGGACATTCCTACAGGGACAGATATGAACTATATTAATGCTACAGACATAAAGGAAGAAGAGACAGATGTGAGCAGTGATGAGCAGTATAAGGAGGACATTCCTACAGGGACAGATATGAACTATATTAATGCTACAGACATAAAGGAAGAAGAAGAGACAGATGTGAGCGGTGATGAGCAGTATAAGGAGGACATTCCTACAGGTAACCACCCAGGTGAGTAGTAACCACTAAACATAGAGAAGAGTCACAGATTCTACTTGGTAACTGGCTGCTGTAATTTCTCGGGAAGTATTGGTGTAACTAGAGTTTTTTGGGCTCCAAAGCAAACTTTAGACCACAGGCCCTTCTGTGCGCTCTTACTATAGTTTCTACACATTTTATGCCCCCCCTCACTATTTCTGTGTCGTGCAAAATATTATGCGTCTTTTGTTCACCCCACACTGTGTATATGCCCAGTTTGGCCGGTGGTAGAATACAAACCTCTCCCCATCATCCCCCCAGAGCGGCTGTGTCCTCCGGCAGATGTCACCCGGTGTTGGCTGCTCGATGATCTGATCATGTGGCCTGTACCTGGCAGACATTACTAGCTGCTCCAGAACACTGTCTGTTGGATACAAGTGGTGCGGAAATCACAGGGCAGAGAGACAGAACCAGAGACAGTTGAAGCGGTGCTCCCCCGAGGAGCTGAGACATATACCCCGGACCCCCAGAGGAGCCCCCCTGCAGCCATGACCATTACACCCCTGGATGGAAACATTGCTGCTCACCAGAGACTAGGAGGAAGAGACCTAGATGCCGGACGATCAGTCATAGACCCTATGGGAAGGACAGTTCAGCTAAAGCCATGTCAGCAAAGTGACTGTACAGGATATGAAGCTTGAAAATAAGAACAAGTCTTCTTGTCGGTAGAGTCTAGTCAGGTGATTAGGTTGGTCTCATTAGGTGAACTGCAGTGATCAGACTCCACCCCTCTCTCTGCAAAGTCAGAAGAATCATAGGTAATGTAAGGCTGGGTTCACACTACGTTTTGTCCCATACGGGAGCGCATACGGTAGGGGGGAGCTAAAAGCTATCGCTCCCGTATGTCACCGTATGCGCTCCCGTATGTCATTCATTTCAATGAGCCGACCGGAGTGAAACGTTCGGTCCGGTCGGCTCATTTTTGCGCCGTATGCGCTTTTACAACCGGACCTAAAACTGTGGTCAACCACGGTTTTTCGGTCCGGTTGTAAAAGCGCATACGGCGCAAAAATGAGCCGACCGGACCGAACGTTTCACTCCGGTCGGCTCATTGAAATGAATGGCATACGGGAGCGCATACGGTGACATACGGGAGCGCAAGCTTTTAGCTCCCCCCTGCCGTATGCGCTCCCGTATGGGAGAAAACGTAGTGTGAACCCAGCCTAAGGCTGGGTTCACACTACGTTTTTGCCACACTGTTTTCAATCTGTTTTTCTAAAGAAAACTGTATGGCAAAAAAACAGATGGAACAGTATGGAAAAAAGTAAACCGTATGCGTTTTTAAACAGTATACTGTTTTTAAAGTGCATACAGTTCCGTCAGTTTTTATAGAAAAAAAACATACGTTTTTGAAAATTTTGTCCATTTTTAATGGGAGGGGTCTTGGGTGGGGACTTTAGGATTCAAATGCGCATGTGCAAAGTAAAAACGTATACGCTTTTCCCGTATGGAATCGTATACATGTGCGTTTCCCATTGACGTCCATGTTTAAAAAAAAACGTATGCGGTTGCAGTACGGTTGACCACGATTTAAAAACCGTACTGCAACCGCATACATTTTTTTTTAACATGGACGTCAATGGGAAACGCACATGTATACGGTTCCACACGGGAAAAAAGTATACTTTTTTACTTTGCACATGCGCATTTGAATCCTAAAGTCCCCACCCAAGACCCCTCCCATTAAAAATGGACAAAATTTTCAAAAACGTATCGTTTTTTTTTTCTATAAAAACTGACGGAACTGTATGCACTTTTAAAAACAGTATACTGTTTAAAAACTCATACAGTTTACTTTTTTCCATACTGTTCCATCCGTTTTTTTGCCATACGGTTTTCTTTAGAAAAACTAATTGAAAACAGTATGGCAAAAACATGATGTGAACCCAGCCTTAGCAGGATGAGAAAACCATTTATGTTCTGTGGCTTAAAGGGGTACTCTGGAGGGGAAAAAAAAATTAAATCAACTGATGCCAGAAAGTTCTACAGATTTGTAAATTATTTTAATTTCAAATCTTAACCCTTCCAGTATTTATCAGCTGCTGTATGCAGGAAGCTGTGTCTCTCTTTCCATTCTGACCACAGTACTCTCTGCTGACACCTCTGCCCGTGTCAGGAACTGCTTTTCAATGGGGATTTGTTCCTACTCTAGACAGTTCCTGACCCTGACGGACCTGATCTGGATCATTGCGGGGAAATCGCGATGTCCCGATCAGCTGAGAGGACGGTGGATCGGTTCTCCAAGGCTCCAGTCAGCCATGGCAGGCTGGAACAATGGAGTACTGATAACACTGATTAATGCTATGGCATAACATTGTTCAGTGTATGCAATTGGAGATTTTCCTAGTCTGGATGACGGAAAATATGGATTTTATTAAAGACAGGAGGCGAATATTATGCTTATCTTTCTTTAATTTAGCCCACAGCAGCAAGGGTTAAAACATATAGAAAGTGAAGAAAACTTTTTAGTGTAACCAAACATAGGTGTAAGGTAGTCCAGTATCATCCAATCAGAATAGGGTATAGGTGATAAAGTCCGTTAACACCAACTGTTATTCCTCTTTCTTGTCGCGAGGAATATAGAAGAAGAACATCAAAAACTTCAAATGTAAAACTTGAACTTGTAAATCAGGAAGTAGAGTAACGAGTCGAAATTTTGACCACGTGGAGAGTCAGGAATCTTCCATTTAAGCTGAAATACAGTAAGAAAACCAAATAAAGGTAAGTAGGGAGGGTTAAAGGGAGGGATAATATTCGCCTAATGTCTTTAATAAAAATCCATATTTTCCGTCATCCAGACTAGGAAAATCTCCAATTTTATTGAAAGACGGAGGCTCATATTATGTATGTTCAAAGCTATAATACAATTCTAAAAAACTGACATAGAAACATGAGAAGAAGGACGGAAATAAAAAGTCTTAAAAGTTGATTCTGATGACCAATTTGCTGCTTTCAGAAGATCTGAAAGAGAACCTCCGGATTGAATGATTTTGGTAGACATAGCACCTCTGGTGGAGTGGGTACCGAAAACAGAGGTGTCAATACCCGCCAAAGACATAATTTGTTTGATCCATCTGGCTATATTGGCTGAAGAAACAGGAAGATGAGGTCTACTGTCACGGTGCCGGCTGGCAGGAGGTGGATCCTCTGTGCCAGAGAGGGATTGGCGTGGACCGTGCTAGTGGACCGGTTCTAAGTCACTACTGGTTTTCACCAGAGCCCGCCGCAAAGCGGGATGGTCTTGCTGCGGCGGTAGTGACCAGGTCGTATCCACTAGCAACGGCTCAACCTCTCTGACTGCTGAAGATAGGCGCGGTACAAGGGAGTAGACAGAAGCAAGGTCGGACGTAGCAGAAGGTCGGGGCAGGCAGCAAGGATCGTAGTCAGGGGCAACGGCAGGAGGTCTGGAACACAGGCTAGGAACACACAAGGGAACGCTTTCACTAGGCACAAGGGCAACAAGATTCGGCGAGGGAGTGCAGGGGAAGTGAGGTATATATATGGAGTGCACAGGTGAACACACTAATTAGAACCACTGCGCCAATCAGCGGCGCAGTGGCCCTTTAAATCGCAGAGACCCGGCGCGCGCGCCGGGACAGGACCGACGGAGAGCGAGTCAGGTACGGGAGCCGGGGTGCGCATCGCGAGCGGGCGCCACCCGCATCGCGAATCGCATCCCGGCTGGAGGCGGTATCGCAGCGCACCCGGTCAGTGGATCTGACCGGGGCGCTGCAGTAACGAGAGTGTAGCGAGCGCTCCGGGGAGGAGCGGGGACCCGGAGCGCTCGGCGTAACAGTACCCCCCCCCCTTGGGTCTCCCCCTCTTCTTTGAGCCTGAGAACCTGAGGACCAGACTTTTATCTAGGATATTGTCCTCAGGTTCCCAGGATCTCTCTTCAGGACCACAGCCCTCCCAGTCAACCAGAAAAAAGGTTTTCCCTCTGACCTTTTTGGAGGCCAGTATCTCCTTTACAGGAAAGATGTCCGAAGAACCGGAGACAGGAGTGGGAGAAATAAGTTTAGGAGAGAAACGGTTGAGGATGACTACTATGTAACTATGTAACTATGATGAGTGGTTTAAGAAGAGAGACATGAAAGGCATTAGGAATACGAAGAGAAGGAGGAAGAAGAAGTTTGTAAGAGACAGGATTAATCTGGCACAAAACTTTGAAAGGACCAAGATAGCGTGGTCCCAATTTGTAGCTGGGAACACGGAAGCAGACATATTTAGCGGAGAGCCATACCTTGTCTCCGGGAGAAAAAATGGGGGGAGCTCTTCTTTTCTTATCAGCAAACTTCTTCATGCGTGATGAAGCCTGTAAGAGAGAATTTTGGGTCTCTTTCCATATGGTGGAAAGATCACGAGTTATTTCATCCACAGCGGGCAAACCAGAGGGCAAGGGAGTAGGGAGGGGGGGAAGAGGGTGACGGCCGTACACCACGAAAAATGGGGATTTGGAAGAAGATTCAGAGACTCTGAAGTTATACGAGAATTCGGCCCATGGTAGAAGATCTGCCCAGTCATCCTGGCGGGAGGAAACAAAATGCCGTAAATAATCACCCAGGACCTGGTTAATTCTTTCTACTTGCCCATTGGATTGAGGATGATAAGCAGAAGAAAAGTTTAATTTAATCTTGAGTTGTTTACAGAGAGCCCTCCAGAATTTTGACACGAATTGGACGCCTCTATCCGAGACGATCTGCGTGGGCAACCCGTGAAGACGAAAAATGTGTACAAAAAATTGTTTTGCCAACTGAGGCACTGAAGGAAGACCAGGAAGAGGAATAAAATGTGCCATCTTGGAAAATCGATCAACGACCACCCAAACAACAGTGTTGCCACGGGATGGGGGTAAGTCTGTAATAAAGTCCATACCAATCAGAGACCAAGGCTGTTCGGGGACAGGCAGAGGGTGAAGGAGACCAGCAGGCTTCTGGCGAGGAGTCTTGTCCCGGGCACAGACAGTGCAGGCCCGCACAAAATCAACAACATCCGTCTCCAGAGTCGGCCACCAATAGAAACGAGAGATGAGTTGCACGGATTTCTTGATGCCCGCATGGCCTGCGAGATGGGAGGAGTGACCCCATTTGAGGATTCCGAGGCGTTGGCGTGGAGAGACGAAGGTCTTCCCTGGAGGAGTTTGCCTGATGGAGGCTGGAGAAGTGGAGATCAGGCGGTCAGGAGGAATGATGTGTTGCGGAGAGAGCTCTACTTCCGAGGCATCCGAGGAACGAGAGAGAGCATCGGCCCTGATGTTCTTATCGGCAGGGCGAAAGTGAATTTCAAAATTAAACCGGGCAAAGAACAGAGACCACCTGGCCTGGCGAGGATTCAGCCGTTGGGCAGATTGGAGATAGGAGAGATTCTTGTGATCGGTGTAAATAATAACTGGAAATTTAGATCCCTCCAGCAGATGCCTCCATTCCTCAAGTGCTAATTTAATGGCCAGTAGCTCTCGATCCCCGATGGAGTAGTTCCTCTCTGCCGGAGAGAAGGTCCTAGAAAAAAAACCACAGGTAACAGCATGCCCGGAAGAATTTTTTTGTAGAAGAACCGCTCCAGCTCCTACTGAGGAGGCATCAACCTCCAATAGGAAGGGTTTAGATGGGTCAGGTCTGGAGAGCACGGGAGCAGAAGAAAAGGCCGACTTGAGCCGTTTAAAGGCGTCTTCCGCTTGAGGAGGCCAGGACTTAGGATTGGCATTCTTCTTGGTTAAAGCCACGATAGGAGCCACAATGGTGGAAAAATGTGGAATAAATTGTCTGTAATAATTGGCGAACCCCAAAAAACGTTGGATAGCACGGAGTCCGGAGGGGCGTGGCCAATCTAAGACGGCAGAGAGTTTGTCTGGATCCATTTGTAGTCCCTGGCCAGAGACCAAATATCCTAGGAAAGGAAGAGATTGACATTCAAACAGACATTTCTCCATTTTGGCATAAAGTTGATTGTCACGAAGTCTCTGAAGAACCATGCGGACATGCTGGCGGTGTTCTTCTAGGTTGGCAGAAAAAATCAGAATATCGTCCAGATACACAACAACACAGGAATATAAGAGATCACGAAAAATTTCATTAACAAAGTCTTGGAAGACGGCAGGGGCGTTGCACAGGCCAAAGGGCATGACCAGATACTCAAAGTGTCCATCTCTAGTGTTAAATGCCGTTTTCCATTCATCCCCCTCCCTGATGCGGATGAGATTATAAGCACCTCTTAAGTCCAGTTTGGTAAAGATGTGGGCACCTTGGAGGCGATCAAAGAGTTCAGAGATAAGAGGTAGAGGGTAGCGGTTCTTTACCGTGATTTTATTAAGACCGCGGTAGTCAATGCAAGGACGTAGGGAGCCATCTTTTTTGGACACAAAGAAAAATCCAGCTCCGGCAGGAGAGGAGGATTTGCGGATAAACCCCTTTTTTAAATTTTCCTGGATGTACTCAGACATAGCAAGAGTCTCTGGGGCGGACAGAGGATAAATTCTGCCCCGGGGTGGAGTAGTGCCCGGGAGGAGGTCAATAGGACAGTCATAAGGCCTGTGAGGAGGTAGAGTCTCAGCTTGTTTTTTGCAAAACACATCAGCAAAGTCCATATAGGCCTTAGGGAGACCAGTTACAGGGGGAACCACAGGGTCACGGCAGGGAGTACTGGGAACCGGTTTAAGGCAGTCCTTGAAACAAGAGATACCCCAGCTCTTGATCTCCCCCGTGGACCAATCCAGGGTTGGGGAATGGCGTTGGAGCCACGGTAGTCCAAGGAGAATTTCGGAAGTGCAATTGGGGAGGACCAAGAACTCAATTTTTTCTTGATGAGGTCCGATGCACATTAGAAGGGGCTCCGTGCAGTAACGTATGGTACAGTCCAATCTTTCATTGTTAACACAATTGATGTAGAGGGGCCTGGCGAGACTGGTTACCGGGATGTTGAACCTGTTGATGAGATGCCAAAATAAAGTTTCCTGCAGATCCGGAATCCAAGAAGGCCATAGTAGAGAAGGAGAAGGTAGATGCTGATATCCGCACAGGCACAGTAAGGCGTGGAGAAGCAGAGTAGACATCAAGAACTGTCTCACCTTTGTGCGGAGTCAGCGTGCGTCTTTCCAGGCGGGGAGGACGGATAGGACAATCCTTCAGGAAGTGTTCGGTACCGGCACAGTACAGGCAGAGATTCTCCATGCGGCGTCGTGTCCTCTCTTGAGGTGTCAGGCGAGACCGGTCAACTTGCATAGCCTCCACGGCGGGAGGCAAAGGAACGGATTGCAGAGGACCAGAGGAGAGAGGAGCCGGGGAGAAAAAACGCCTCGTGCGAACAAAGTCCATATCCTGGCGGAGCTCCTGACGCCTTTCGGAAAAACGCATGTCAATGCGAGTGGCTAGATGAATGAGTTCATGTAGATTAGCAGGAATTTCTCGTGCGGCCAGAACATCTTTAATGTTGCTGGATAGGCCTTTTTTAAAGGTCGCGCAGAGGGCCTCATTATTCCAGGATAGTTCAGAAGCAAGAGTACGGAATTGTATGGCGTACTCGCCAACGGAAGAATTACCCTGGACCAGGTTCAGCAGGGCAGTCTCAGCAGAGGAGGCTCGGGCAGGTTCCTCAAAGACACTACGAATTTCCGAGAAGAAGGAGTGTACAGAGGCAGTGACGGGGTCATTGCGGTCCCAGAGCGGTGTGGCCCATGACAGAGCTTTTCCAGACAGAAGGCTGACTACGAAAGCCACCTTAGACCTTTCAGTAGGAAACTGGTCCGACATCATCTCCAAGTGCAGGGAACATTGTGAAAGAAAGCCACGGCAAAACTTAGAGTCCCCATCAAATTTGTCCGGCAAGGATAGTCGTAGGCCTGAAGCGGCCACTCGCTGCGGAGGAGGTGCAGGAGCTGGCGGAGGAGATGATTGCTGAAGCTGTGGTAGTAGCTGCTGTAGCATCACGGTCAGTTGAGACAGCTGGTGGCCTTGTTGCGCTATCTGTTGTGACTGCTGGGCGACCACCGTGGTGAGGTCAGCGACAACTGGCAGAGGTACTTCAGCGGGATCCATGGCCGGATCTACTGTCACGATGCCGGCTGGCAGGAGGTGGATCCTCTGTGCCAGAGAGGGATTGGCGTGGACCGTGCTAGTGGACCGGTTCTAAGTCACTACTGGTATTCACCAGAGCCCGCCGCAAAGCGGGATGGTCTTGCTGCGGCGGTAGTGACCAGGTCGTATCCACTAGCAACGGCTCAACCTCTCTGACTGCTGAAGATAGGCGCGGTACAAGGGAGTAGACAGAAGCAAGGTCGGACGTAGCAGAAGGTCGGGGCAGGCAGCAAGGATCGTAGTCAGGGGCAACGGCAGGAGGTCTGGAACACAGGTTAGGAACACACAAGGGAACGCTTTCACTAGGCACAAGGGCAACAAGTTCCGACGAGGGAGTGCAGGGGAAGTGAGGTATATATATGGAGTGCACAGGTGAACACACTAATTAGAACCACTGCGCCAATCAGCGGCGCAGTGGCCCTTTAAATCGCAGAGACCCGGCGCGCGCGCGCCCTAGGGAGCGGGGCCGCGCGCGCCGGGACAGGACCGACGGAGAGCGAGTCAGGTACGGGAGCCGGGGTGCGCATCGCGAGCGGGCGCCACCCGCATCGCGAATCGCATCCCGGCTGGAGGCGGTATCGCAGCGCACCCGGTCAGTGGATCTGACCGGGGCGCTGCAGTAACGAGAGTGTAGCGAGCGCTCCGGGGAGGAGCGGGGACCCGGAGCGCTCGGCGTAACATCTACAATAGGAAATTAAAAGTTGAGAAGAAGAAGGAAGGCGTAAAGAGCGTGTTCTATTTTCATACGTTTGTAAGCATTGAACAACACAAAGATTGGTGTTATGAGGAAAAGAAGGATAAAAAACTGTATGAAGATTCGTTTTTGTACGTCTATAAATGTGAAATAAAACTCCTTGAGGAGAAAAAGACCTATGAGAGAGATCTAAAGCCTTGACATCAGAAACTCTTTTGCAAGATATAAGGCATAGAAGCATAGAAAGTTTCAAAGAAAGACTTTTTAAAGGCAGATTCTCGTTAGAACCTAAAGATTCAAGGAAGGACAAAACAATGGAAACATCCCAAGTAGACGTATATTTAGGAAGAGGAGGCCTGCGAAAACGAATGCCCTTTAAAAGTCTGCAGACTATAGGATGTTTACCAACAGGTAAAGAGTCAATAAGGGAATGGTTGGAAGATATGGCTGATCGATAAACATTAATCGTACGATACGCTTTTCCCATGTCAAAAGAAAATGAAAGGAAATTTAAAATATCGCTCAAAGATGAGTGAACGGGATCCAAATCCCGTTGTGAGCACCAATGAGACCAAACTTTCCAGGCAGATCTGTAATCAGATTTGGTGCCTGGTGCCCATGCATCTGAAAGGATGTCTCTAGATGATTGTGAAAGTCCCTGATCAAACGTGAATCTCCTGACACAAGCCAGGCGATTAGAGATAACGTTTCCGAGAGAACCAGAGGATGAGGGTTCCCGGAAGGATCCAGAAGGATTGTGGAAGACATGGGAATGATTCGAGGGAAGTCTATCGTCATACCTAGAAGTTGAGGGAACCACGCTTGGGACGGCCACCAAGGAGTTATTAACACTACTTTCGATTTCTGGGAAAGAATATGTAGGAGAACTCTGGGAAGAAGAGAAAATGGAGGAAAGGCGTTTAGGATTTCTGAAGGCCAAGATTGCATGAGGGCGTCTACGCCTAATGCTTCTGGATCGTGACGCCAACTGAAGAATAGAGGGAGTTGGCGATTTAAACGAGAAGCGAAGAGGTCTATAAACAAAGGACCCCGAAGCGTATTGATAACCGAAAAAATGGAAGAATCCAGACGCCAATCGCTGGCGTCTATAAGAAAACGAGAATTCCAATCCGCAACACTGTTCGAAAGACCAGGTAAATATTCTGCCTTGAGGACAATGTTCCTGTCTAAGCAGAAGTGCCAAAATTCTTTGGTGATATCTGCCAGAAGTTTCGATTTCGTACCTCCTAGACGGTTGACATATTGTACAGCCGAAATATTGTCCATCCGGAGGAGAATGCAACAATCGGATGGAGAGATTGAGCCATAATCAGTATATCGTCCAAATAAATGATCAGACGAACACCTCGGCTTCGGAGAAGAGCCACTACTGGTTTCATCAGTTTGGTGAAACACCAAGGAGCCGAAGCTAGGCCGAATGGAAGGCAAGTGAATTGCCATATTAGATTCTTCCATGAGAATCGGAGATAAGGTTGGAAGGAGGGATGAATAGGAACTGTAAGATAGGCATCCTTGAGATCTATCTTGATGAGCCAATCTCCAGGAAGGAGATCTCTTAAAAGATGAATGCCCTCCATCTTGAAGTGATGATATTTCACATATACGTTGAGGGATTTTAGATTTATGACTGGTCTGTAACCTCCATCTTTCTTTTTGACCAAAAATAGGTTGCTGAGAAAACCCTGAGAAGGGGAGTCTATGGGAATGATGGCATTTTTTGAATGAAGTTCTTGAATTTCTAGATCTATAAGGATTTGATCTTAATTTGAAAAATGGATAGGGTGAGGAAGATGAGTTTGAAAAGGAGGAGAGAGAAACTCTATCTGATAACCTTTTACCGTATTTAAGATCCAGGAGTCTGTGGTGATCATAGACCAGGTCTGGAAAAAATGGGTTAGTCTGCCTCCTATAGGAATTTGAGAGAGGAAAGAAGGAGAAAAGCTTACCTGAAGAGGGTCTGGTCTTATGAAATCCTCTGGAGCCTCTGGTCCGCCATGGCCTTCCACGATAAGGGAAGAAGGGGTTTGAAGAATACGTCCCTGAAGTGTATGATCCTGATGGTACAGCGGGTTTGGATGAATGGGGGCCTCTAAACTGTTGTCTATCTTGAGTATTGCGGCTGGGAAAGCGACCCCTGCCTTTCCCAGCCCTAGAGAAAACCTTGGATTGAAAAACTTTTTTAATAGAGCTCTGAGCCTTATCAAGGCTTGAAAATAATCCTACGTATTTATTGAGTTCTTTAATAAAAGAATCACCAAAAAGTAATCCGTCTTTAGAGGGTCCCGGCTCTTGTGGAGCTAAATGAGTAAGTTGGGGATCCAGTTTTAATAAAATGGATCGCCGTCTTTCAGATGATAAAGCCGAATTGGCATTACCAAAAAAGCATAATGCCCTTTGGATCCAACCATGGAGGATATGGGGATCAATGGGTGTATTAGAAGAAAGAGCTTCCTCAGAGAGGGTCATGATTTTTGTCAATGGACCCAAAATATCAATAAGTTTGTCTTGGCAGGATTTCAGAGATCGATCCAAACCTTTCTTCGGATTCTTCCCTGACTTGGCTAAAAATTTTACCAAAGTTAGGTCAATGTCAGGGGTCGAGGTAGTAATGTCAGGGAGGGAAGGTCTGGGACACTCCGCTCTTAATTTGTTTCTATCCTTTTTATCTAAAGGTTTTTTTAAACAAGATTGAACATATTTAGCCACATTAGGGTGTGGCACCCAATCCCCTGAACGGGGATGAGTGACATGAATTGGATTGAAGTACGGATTGCCGGTACTATCCAATATAGTCTTCTCATTAGTATCTTGTACAGACACAGCCTCATTTTCATCAGAATGAGATACCTCCTCGTATTGGGAGTCATGGTCCTCCGAAGAGGAGTCAGTGTCAGTATTTGAGGACTGACTGGAATCAACATATGAATCAGGTTTTTGTCTATAGGAGGATTTTGATGTCCGTTTTGTAGAAACTTCCTCACGGACTGAGGGTTTGTGATGGGAAGATTTGCCACCAAATTTTTTACCGCATTTATTATGGCGGTTGTCATTAACTTTTTTAACGTGACCCTTAGCCATCTTTTTAGGTTGAGGAGAGAAAGGGTCTTCATGACAGTGACGTCTCTTTTTGGAGGCTTTTTTGGGTTTGAAACCCTTGACCATTTGAGAGGTTGATTCCTCCGCTGACCAAAAGAGATCAGAAGGAGTAGAAGGATCTTGGCGAATAGGGATCGCCTTGGAGACTGCAAGAGATACAGATTTGGAAATAGATTCTTGTAGGGTAGATATAGCTCCCTGAATAGCTGAATCTACAGTCTTATGCATAGATTTAGAAATAATATTTTGTACATATTCCTCATTTATAAATGTATATTCTCTCACATCAGTAGGAGCAACAATATTCTCCTCAGTAGTCATATTTGTGGGGAATAGTATGCAAGGGTTAATATACTTGAGGGGTTAATATACTTGAGGAGAAAAGAATAAAATATATATTTTTTATCTAAAAATATATATTAATGAAATTATTAGCACTGTAGTGTTGAAAATATAAAAAGCGTATAGAAAAATACACTGTATTTAAATTTCCAATAAATAATGAAGGGAGATATACTGTAAATGCGTCCGTGACAGGAGATGATCGATTGTGAGGTAACGGAGCAGGAAAAAACAGCTGAGAACCAGCTGCGCAGCAACTCTCGCGATAAGTGAGAGGACAGGGAGAAGAACTGTACTGCGCATGCGCGCAAAGTTAAAATGGCCGACGCGGCAATAAGAAGTGCGTCACAAGTTGAAGTGGATACGGAGCGAGAGGAGAATAAGAGAGAGGACGTCGGAAGGGATCGGGTGACTAAACGAGGATAGAGGACACAATCGGTAAGCATATAAAGAAGAATGGAGGCATAGGTAGTCTCAAGATGTGTAAAAACCATAAACTATGATACTAATCACAAAGGGGATATGAATAAGTATGGCAGAATAGTAGAAATCATCATCAGATAAGGAGTATCTACATCACGGACAACCAAAATGAATGATAATGATAAGGAAATAAAGGGAAGAAAAGAAACTAGTGTAAATTAGGAAAATAAATATATATATATTTATGAATATTGGAAAATTATGCGGAAATCATGAAAATTAATAACATTTAAATATATTAAAATAAGAAAATAATGATAAATGCAGTGAAAAATTATTTGTGTACTTATCTTAGCTGTGAGCAGCAAGAAAGAGGAATAACAGTTGGTGTTAACGGACTTTATCACCTATACCCTATTCTGATTGGATGATACTGGACTACCTTACACCTATGTTTGGTTACACTAAAAAGTTTTCATCACTTTCTATATGTTTTAACCCTTGCTGCTGTGGGCTAAATTAAAGAAAGATAAGCATAATATGAGCCTCCGTCTTTCAATAAAATCAAGGATTGCATGTAATAGTGCCCTATGGGGACTAAAAAATTGTGTTAAAAAACAAATAAAAAACTAATAAATGTGATTTAACCCCTTCCCTAATAAATGTTTGAATCACCCCCCTTTTCCCATATAAAAAAAAATGTAAAGAAAAGTAAACATATGTGGTATTGGCGTAAATGTCTGAACTCTAAAAATGTAACTATAATTAAACTTCACGGTCAATGGTGTATACTTTAAAAAAAAAAAAGTCCAGAATTGCGTATATTTGGTCACTATGTATACCCTAAAAAAATGAATAAAAAGTGATCAAAAAGTCCCATTAAAAAAAAAAAAATGGTACCGATAAAAACTACAGATCACATACAGGATCTGTACAAAAAGTGACCCTCACACATCCCTGTATATGGAAAAATAATAAAGTTATAGGCCCAGATTTATTAAACTATGTGAGAGAAAAAATAGAGTGATTTTCCCACAGCGACCAATCACAGCTCAGGTTTCACTTTACCAGAGCTTGTTAGCTGAGCTGTGATTGGTTGCTGTGGGGAAATATCTCTATATTTTCACTCACACAGTTTGATAAATCTGGGCCATAAAGTTTTTTTTAAAAAGAAGTAAATCAAAACCTATACAAATTGTGTATCCTTGTAACCGTATGGACCTACAGATAAAGATAAGGTGTCACTGTTACCGAAAAGTGCACTGCGTAGAAACTGAAGTCCCCAAATCAGTGGTTCTTAACCAGCGGTTCGGTGAGTCAGTCTCGCGGGTTCGGCGGAGGTCAAGACACTCACCCGACTCCAGGCCCTTCGCAAAAAAGGACAGGCAAGCAATTACTTGGGGCCCCGAGCAGAGCTGGTGTTTGCCCGTCCTGTAGCGACAGGGCAATTCCCCCCCATCACTATTAACTCCCTGCGTTAAGTTTAAAAACGCAGGGGCCACCGGGAGATAGCGCATGCCCAATGTATGGGGGAACACTGCCTGCACCTAATGTGGGGGAACACTGCCTGCCTAATGTGGGGGAACACTGCCTGCCTAATGTGGGGGAACACTGTCTGCGCCTAATGTGTGGGGAAAACTGCCTGCGCCTAATGTGGGGGAACACTGCCTGCCTAATGTGTGGGGGAACACTGTCTGCGCCTGTGTATAAATATATGTATAAATATATACTTAAATATTTACCTCCTATGTTTTGAATTTGAAAAAATCATATTTTATTTTTCCAATTAAGAGGGGTTCAGTGAATGTGAATATGAAACTGGTGGGGTTCAGTACCTCCAACAAGGATAAGAACCACTGCCCCAAATGAAAAACCCTGAGTCCTTAACCTCTTGCCGCAGAACGCCGGGTTTATACGGCTCTGCGGCACGGGAGGGTTATGAAGCGAGCTCAGGAGTTGAGCTCGCATCATACTCATATGGTCCCGGCTGCTATCAGCAGCCAGGACCCGTGGCTAATGCCGGACATCTCCGTTCCAGCAGATTTCCGGCATTAATTCTTTAGACGCGGCAATCAAAGTTGATCGCCGCGTCTAAAAGTGAAAGTAAAAGCATCCTGGCAGCTCAGTCGGGCTTATCGGGACATCACGATAAAATCGCAATGTCCCGATCAGCTACGACGCAGCAGGAGGGCGCCTTACCTGCCACCTGCGCGTCCGATTGATTGCTGCAAGCCTGAAATCCAGACTTGTGCAATCAACCGCCTGTAACACTGATCAATGCAAAGCTATGGCTTTGCAGGGATCAGTATAGGAGATCAGTGTGTGCAGTGTTATAGGTCCCTATGGGAGCTATAACACTGCAAAAAAAAAAAAGTGAACAAAAAAAGTTCATAAAGATCATTTAACCCTTTCCTTAATAAAAGTCCAAATCACCCCCCTTTTCCCATAAAAAAAGCTGTGTAAATAAAAATAAACATATGTGGTATCGCTGCGTGCGTAAATGTCCGAACTATAAAAATATATCATTAATTAAACCACACGGACAATGGCGTACGCGCAAAAAAATTCCAAAGTCCAAAATAGCGTATTTTTGGTCACTTTTTATAACATAAAAAAATCTGATCAAAACAAAAATCATACCGATTAAAACTTTAGATCATGGTGCAAAAAATGAGCCCTCATACCGCCCCGTACACGGAAAAATAAAAAAGTTATAGGGGTCAGAAGATGAGAATTTGAAACGTATAAATTTTCCTGCATGTAGTTATGATTTTTTTCTGAAGTAATAAATCAAACCTATATAAGTAGGGGATCATTTTAACCGTATGGACCTACAGAATAATGATAAGGTGTCATTTTTAATGAAAAATGGACTGTGTAGAAACAGAAGCCCCCAAAATGTACACAATTGTGTTTTTTTTTTTCCATTTCGCCATAGATTTTTGGGTAAAATTACTGATGTCATTACAAAGTAGAATTGGTGGCGCAAAAAATAAACGATCATATGGAATTTTAGGTAAAAATTGAAAGGGTTATGATTTTTAAAAGGTAAGGAGGAAAAAACGAAAGTGCAAAAATGGAATGTCCTTAAACGGGCACTGTCATGGCAGGCGGGAGCGAGCGCATTGGCTCCCCGGCCACTGGCCGGGAGGCCACTCCTCCCGCACATGTCGGCGCACATGTTTAGGGGGAGATCGTGGTCTTAAACGGGGGTTGGGGAGAGCGGGGTTCGGGGTTTTAACACCAGCGGGTACTCTTTAAGGGGTTAAAGCATTTTTTTAAACATAAGGAAAGCTATACAAGTTGGATGATCATACTGACCTGATGGATAATTATAACGTCAGTTGTGACATTACGCTGTATGGTAGACGATGAAAAAATCCCAAATCTGAAAAATTGCATTTTATTTCAATTGAATTTTATCACACAACTTTTTCTCTGTTTCACAGTATATTTTATAGTAACACAAAAGGTGTCATTACAATGTAAAATTGGTCCCACAAAAAACAAACTCTCATGTGACTCTAGATGGAAAAATGTAAATAAGGTTAATACTCAAAAATAAAATCTGTGTTATTCTCTGCAGATTCTTGTAGCAGGAGATCAGAGGAGAATCTTATATCTTCAGATTATAAAGCAGATGATGATATCACACAAGATACATATGAAGAACATTCCATTATCCCAGATACACCCTCAGCCCTTCACAGCCAAGATCTGTCATCTCATCCTTATATACAGGTCCTGTCTTCTCAGTCATCACAGGATGTTCAGCAAAATAAAAGCCACAGAAGGGGTGTTGGACACCAACGAGCTCATACAGGAAAGAAATCATATTCATGCTCAGAATGTGGTAAATTTTTTCCTTTTAAATCAGGTCTTGTTGTACATCAAAGAACTCACACAGGAGAGAAGCCATTTTCATGTTCAGCATGTGGAAAATGTTTTACTGACAAAGCAACTCTTGTTAGACATCAAAGAACTCACACAGGAGAGAAGCCATTTTCATGTTCAGAATGTGGAAAGTGTTTTACTGACAAAGCAAGTCTTGTTAGACATCAAAGAACTCACACAGGGGAGAAGCCATTTTCATGCTCAGAATGTGGGAAATGTTTTACTTGGAAATCAGATGTTACTCGGCATCAAAGAACTCACACAGGGGAGAAACCATATTCATGTTCAGAATGTGGGAAATGTTTTCATCATCATTCAACTCTTGTTAAACATCAAAGAACTCACACAGGGGAGAAGCCAATTCAGAGCAGTAAATGAAGCAGATAACACATCTATATATTATCCATGTACATAGGATATCTGACATTTATACATATATCATATACTGCATCTCCAAACTTGTTACCAATTGATAATAAAAGTTTTCTTTTAGAACGTAGTCACCGATCCAGCGATGTCATCACTATAGTTTACATGGTAGGAGAAGAGTGTGGTATATGGTTGTGATATTCACTGCTCCTCATGGAGAAGACCCAACAGGCATAATCCATGAGGAGCTGCTACTGGAGACCCAAACACCTCAGAGAGAAGGGACTTATTCCAGTGATGAAGAATTCCAGGACGGTCCGGGCTTCATCTGCTGAGACCCTTTTAGAAAGGTTGTGTTATCCCCGATCCTTGCTGATCATGTGGTGTCTGATCACTGGACACCTCAGTCTGTGCTCGGCTGTTTCTGCAGCTCCCATAGTGAATGTACCTCCTACCTACCTGGGGACACTGGGGTCCCTGTTATTGAGATACAGGGGATAGATGACACAACCCGCTCACCACCCCGTGATGTACTTTTATGTCATGGGGGGGGGGGGGGATTACTTTCCTGAGTGTCTCAGCAGTTTAACCCTATGGATGCCGCAGTCAGTACTGATTGTGGCATCTATAGGTTTTTTTTATTTATTATTCTTTATTGATTTTACATAATCAAGACTACAGTAAGTACAGCACATATTCTTTCACATTACAATTCATCACACAGGCCCTCATTTACTTAGAAAATCGGGTTGTAAGTCTATGTTGCTTTCTTACCCGACTGCTTTTTTCCCCTGGTATTTATTATTATTATGTCGCGTCCTGTTTGTCGCACGTGGGTTTTGTTGGTTTTGGTTTCCAACTCCTCTGAGTTGTCGGGAAAAAATCCACAACAATTCAACAAATTCGGGTTGGAAACCTTTATAAATACGTGGGAAAGCTCAGAAATGTCGGGTTACGCCCCTTTTTCGGGTTTGGGAGAATCCACATCGGGTCCGTCGGGGAAAAAATGTTGCATCGTGTCGCAGACTGGCGCACGATATCTGCAACATGTCACAGACAAAGATGCGCCAAAAAAACCGACAAAACAAGTCGGTTTAGAATAGTAAATGAGGGTCATAATTGTCATTTATCCAATGCGGGTCATCTACATTATATAAATACATAGTACCCCATTATATGGACATCCAAAATCATCATTCTGCAATCACGATTCCTTAAATAACACCAAAATGTTAACGTCTCAACCCAATCCCTCCTCCCTCCCTGGCAGGCGAAGAGAAAAAAAATGTAAAAAGGAAACTCAAGTCTCAAATACAGTGGTCCCCCAACATACGATGGTAATCCGTTCCAAATGGACCATCGTTTGTTGAAACCATCGTATGTTGAGGGATCCGTGCAATGTATAGGACAGTGGTCTCCAACCTGTGGACCTCCAGATGTTGCAAAACTACAACACCCAGCATGCCCGGACAGCCAACGGCTGTCCGGGCATGCTGGGTGTTGTAGTTTTGCAACATCTGGAGGTCCGCAGGTTGTAGACCACTGTTAGACGAAGTTGTACTCATCTGTCCCCGCCGCTCCGGACCGTCACTGCTGCCCTGTATGTCACCGTCCATCGCTGTCGCCGCGTCCCCGACGCTCCGGTAAGGCCTCTGCTTCCCCTACATCCGCGCTCTCCGTCGCCGCCATCACATCGCTACGCACCCCGCTCCTATTGGATGAAGGGACAGCGTGTGCAGCAACGTGGTGATGACGACGATGGAGAGCGCCGACGATGCAGGGGAGCCTGAAGAGGACGCGCCGGAGCCCCGAGGACAGGTAAGTGATCGTCAGCGGACCACACGGGGCACCGTAAACGGCTATCCGGTGGCAGCTGAAGTAGTCTGCGCTGCCATATAGCTGTTTATGCGATGGCCCCGACATACAAAAGCATCATATGTTGATGCTGCCTCTGAGAGGCCATCGTATGTTGAAATGATCGTATGTCGGGGCCATCGTAGGTCGGGGGGTCACTGTACCCTCCTCCCACTTACTCCACACTTGAAATAAACTTTTTCCCCTTTTCTTATTGGCTGAATATTTTGTCCATGCAAATTCATATCTTTTTATCTTATCCACAGTGTTCTTCCATTCCACAATATCCGGTGTTCCTTCCCCCATCCATTTTCTAAGAATTAAAGGGGTACTCCGAACTGTTCCGAACGCTGGAGCTTGTGACATCATAGCTCCGCCCCTCATGATGTCATGCCCCGCCCCCTCAATGCAAGTCTATGGGAGGGGGCGTGACGGCTGCCACGCCCCCTCCCATAGACTTGCATTGAGGGGGCGGGGTGTGACATCATGAGGGGGTGGGGCTATTATGTCACAAGCTCTCGGCTCCAGCGTTCGGAACAGTTTGTCCCAAACGCTGAGCAGCGGAGTACCCCTTTAAATTTATGTGCTTCAATCAACCTTTTTATAAATATTTGCAAACCTTTTTTTCCTTGATTTCTCAGTGAAAGTGTCTCTAATCCTATTAAACATCTCAGTGTTCCGAGTGGCGCTTATTGCGAGAGAGATTTGGATATACATGAATAAAAAGAGCTCATCGATAAGATTAAAGGGGTATTCCAGGAAAAAAAAATTTTTTATTTTTTTATATCAACTGGCTCCAGAAAGTTAAACAGATTTGAGAATTACTTCTATTAAAAAATCTTAATCCTTTCAATAATTATCAGCTGCTGAAGTTGAGTTTTTGTTTTCTGTCTGGCAACAGTGCTCTCTGCTGACATCTCTGCTTGTCTCGGGAACTGCACAGAGTAGAAGAGGTTTGCTATGGGGATTTGCTTCTAAACTGGGCAGTTCCCGAGACACGTGTCATCAGAGAGCACTTAGACAGAAAAGAACAACTCAACTTCATCAGTTCATAAGTACTGAAAGGATTAAGATTTTTTGATAGAAGTAATTTACAAATCTATTTAACTTTCTGGAGCCAGTTGATATATTAAAGGGGTACTCCGGTGAAAACCTTTTTTCTTTTAAATCAACTGGTGGCAGAAAGTTAAACATATTTG
This sequence comes from Hyla sarda, assembly GCF_029499605.1. Lineage (NCBI taxonomy): Eukaryota > Metazoa > Chordata > Amphibia > Anura > Hylidae > Hyla > Hyla sarda. Next base: position 614,318,695 of record NC_079189.1, read on the forward strand.
TAAATTACTTCTATTAAAAAATCTTAATCCTTCCTGTACTTATTAGCTGCTGAATACTACAGAGGAAAATCTTTTCTTTTTGGAATGCTCTCTGATGACATCACGAGCACAGTTCTCTCTGCTGACGTTATTATAATAATAATAATGTTTTATTTATTGTTGTCCTTAGTGGGATTTGAACCCAAGTCCCCAGCACTGCAAGGCAGCAGTGCTAACCACTGAGCCACCATGCTGCCCTTAGCATACATCTCCTATGCATGGTTGCTAAAATGGACAGAGGTGTTAGCAGAGAGCACTGTGCTCGTGATGTCATCAGTGTTCCAAAAAGAAAGGAATTTCCTCTGTAGCATTCAGCAGCTAATAAGTACTGGAAGGATTAAGATTTTTTAATAGAAGTAATATACAAATATGTTTAACTTTCTGCCACCAGTTGATTTAAAAGAAAAAAGGTTTTCACCGGAGTACCCCTTTAAAAAAAGTTTTTTCCTGGATAACCCCTTAAACCTCTTAAGGACCAGGCACGTACTCATACGTCCGTGGGAATTTCGGTCCCCGCCGCGTGCCGGGAGATGACTGGACCGGGGTGTCTGCTGATATCGATCAGCAAGCACCCCATGCAAATGCCCAGGGGGGTCATCAGACCCCCCCATGTCGGCAATCGGCGCAAATCGCAAGTGAATTCCCACTTGCGATTACGGGTCATTACGGGTCTATAGTGACCCGGTGACACGGAATATAAGGGAGATCGCGGGTGTGACATCCAGGATCCCCCTGAAGCGATAGGAGTGAGGTGGCAGAGGTGCCACCCCTCCTATCCCTGCTATTGGTGGTCTAGACGCGACCACCAATAGCAGATCAGGGGCGGGGGGTTAACTTTTGTTTTCCCCGTCCTGCCCTCCCACAATAGGCGGGGCAGGACGGGGAAACAACGGGGACCGGTGCTGAAGATCCACTTACCGAGCCGGGCAGGCGACGGAGGCTGCGGGCAACGGATATCGGCGGGCGGCGATGACGTGCGGCTGGATCCGACGGAAGCCGGTGAGTTGCCTAGCAACATCCGGAGGGTACAGTTTGAGACCATTATACAGTGGTCTCTAACTGTAGCCCTCCAGATGTTGCAAAACTACAACTCCCAGCATTTCTGGACAGCCACTGACTGTCCAGGCATGCTGGGAGTTTAGCAACAGCTGGAGGCACCCTGTTTGGGAATCACTGGCGTACAATACCCCTATGTCCACCCCTATGCAATCCCTAATTTAGTCCTCATATGCGTATGGTGCTCTCACTTTGAAGCCCAGTCGTATTTCAAGGCAACAGTTTAGGGTCACATATGGGGTATCGCTGTACTCGGGAGAAATTGCCTAACAAATTTTTGGGGGCTTTTTCTCCTTTTACCCCTTATGAAAAGGTGAATTTGGGGTCTACACCAGCATGTTAGTGTAAAAAAATAAATTTTTTACACTAACATGCTGGTGTTGCCCTATACTTTTCATTTTGACAAGAGGTAAAAGGGAAAAAAAAGCCCCCCAAAATTTGTAATGCAATTTCTCCCGACTACGGAGATACCCCATATGTGGGCGCAAAGTGCTCTGGGGGCGCACAACAAGGCCCAGAAGGGAGAGTGCACCATGTACATTTGAGGTGATTTGCACAGGGGTGGCTAATTGTTACAGCGGTTTTGACAAACGCAAAAAAAAAAAAAAATACAACATGTGACCACATTTCGGAAACTACACCCCTCATGGAATGTAATGAGGGGTGCAGTGAAAATTTACACCCCACTGGTGTCTGACAGATCTTTGGAACAGTGGGCTGTGCAAATTAAAAATTTTGTACAGCCCACTGTTCCAAAGATCTGACAGACACCAGTGGGGGGGGGGGGGGGGGGTAAATGCTCATTGTACCCCTTGTTACGTTCCTCAAGGGGTCTAGTTTCCAAAATGGTATGCCATGTGTTTTTTTTTTTTTTTGCTGTCCTGGCACCATAGGGGCTTCCTAAATGTGACATGCCCCCGAGCAAAATTTGCTCTCCAAAAGCTAAATGTGACTTCTTCTCTTCTGAGCATTGTAGTTTGCCCGTAGTGCACTTCAGGTCAACTTATGGAGTACCTCCATACTCTGAAGAGATTGGGTTATAAATTTTGGGGGGTCTTTTCTGCTATTAACCCTTGCAAAAATGTGAAATTTAGGGGGAAACACACATTTTAGTGTAAAAAATTTTTTTTTTTCATATATGCAAAAGTCGTGAAACCCCTGTGGGGTATTAAGGCTCACTTTATTCCTTGTTACGTTCCTCAAGGCGTCTAGTTTCCAAAATGGTATGCCATGTGGGGGTTATTTTGCTGTCCTGGCACCATAGGGGCTTCCTAAATGCGACATGCCCCCCCGAGCAAAATTTGCTCTCAAAAAGCCAAATATGGCTTTCTCTTCTGAGCATTGTAGTTCGCCCACAGTGCACTTCAAGTCCACTTATGGGGATTTTTCTGCTATTAACCCTTGCAAAAATGTTACATTTTGGGGGAAACACACATTTTCCCTCAAGGGGTCTAGTTTCCAAAATGGTATGCCATGTGTTTTTTTTTTTTGCTGTTCTGGCACCATAGGGGCTTCCTAAATGCAACATGCCCCCCAAAAATCATTTCAGAAAAACGTACTCTCCAAAATCCCCTTGTCGCTCCTTCGCTTCTGAGCCCTCTACTGCGCCCGCCGAACACTTTACATAGACATATGAGGTATGTCCTTACTTGAGAGAAATTGGGCTACAAACATAAGTATAAATGTTCTCCTTTTACACCTTGTAAAAATTCAAAAATTGGGTCTACAAGAACATGCGAGTGTAAAAAATGAAGATTGTGAATTTTCTCCTTCACTTTGTGAATTTTCTCCTTCACTTCACTTTTCTGTGAAACACCTAAAGGGTAAAAACACTGACTGAATGTCATTCTGAATACTTTGGGGGGTGCAGTTTTTATAATGGGGTCATTTGTGGAGTATTTAGAATATGAAGACCCTTCAAATCCACTTCAAACCTGAACTGGTCCTTGAAAAATAGTGAGTTTGAAAATTTTGTGAAAAATTGGAAAATTGCTGCTGAACTTTGAAGCCCTCTGGTGTCTTCCAAAAGTAAAAACTTGTCAATTTTATGATGCAATCATAAAGTAGACATATTGTATATGTGAATCAAAAATTTTTTTTATTTGGAATATCCATTTTCCTTACAAGCAGAGAGCTTCAAAGTTAGAAAAATGCAAAATTTCTAATTTTTCATCACATTTTGGGATTTTTCACCAAGAAATTATGCAAGTTACCATAAAATGTTACCACTATGTTAAAGTAGAATATGTCACGAAAAAACAATCTCGGAATCAGAATGATAAGTAAAAGCATTCCAGAGTTATTAATGTTTAAAATGACAGTGGTCAGATGTGCAAAAAACGCTCTGGTCCTAAGGTGTAAAATGGCCTGGTCCTTAAGGGGTTAAACCTAGAGCCAATTTTAGCAAAGGGAAGTAATTTACCCTCCTTGCATATATGATGCACCCTACTGATCCCTTTATTAACCCAAAGGTGAATATTATCAATAGATTCTAATTCAGATATATTAAAATTATTCCTGAACAGAGGGTCTCCTCCTTAGAGGACAGTGACATAAAAGTTTTCAACAGGATGCACTCAGCTGAGCTAGAAATCGCCAGATTATCAGATAAAGTTGAGGACCTAGAAAATAGATCCCGCTGCAATAATCTACGAATTGTTGGGGTCAAAGAGACAGTGTTACAGCAAGATCTCCAAAGGTTCTGTGAGAGGGATCTGCCGAAAGCTCTAGGCTTGCCGCACCCCTGCAGGGTGGAACGAGGCCACCGAATTGGACTTACTCTTATGTCTTCTCAAAGGGACACTGACCCCTTAGCTCATCGCCCACGCCAAGTGATAATACGTCTTCTGGACTTTAATGACAAGGTCGGCCTGCTGTGGGCTTATAGACGTCTATCACAACCACTGGTAGTTCAGGGCATGCGCCTTTTATTATTTGAAGACTTTTCAGTTGAAGTTAAAAAAAGCTAAAAAATGAAGGGCGTTCAGTGCAATCTGCACGTCCCTCTACAGACGCAACCATCGATTCCATTTGCAGTACCCGGCTGTCTTGAGGGTATTTGATGCGGACGGATCATCCTCGACCTACAACACCCCGGAGGCAGCCGAAGCTTCCCTGAACTTGCCTCGTTCCCCCTCCAGAGGACGTACCCCCCAGACAAGGAAAACGGGCAGTCGGTCTCGCTCACCCAGAGGGGATAGGACCCCCAGGATGACTGCCGGGAATGACTCTTACTCGCCTGACCCAGCTGGCCGTAGGAAACGACCGCGCTCGCCCAGACGACATAGAGGGGCCAGGCAATCTTCCCCAGACTGATCTAAGTGGTGATTTGATGCTTCACTAGTTCTTATGGTGTGCACTGTAGTAGTTTTTGTGTCCAGATTGCTTTGCCAAAGATCTAGTCTGTTATGTTCTGAATATGTGGCTGTCTAGCGGAGAACGATTGTTTCTTCTTCAGATGCTGGTACTCTAAACCAACTCCCACCTCCTTATCCCTACCCTTCCCCTCCTCATTCCTTCTTTCACCTATCTGATTTCAGCTTTTCCCCTCATACGCCTTCCGCCTCCTCCTTCTCCTGTCCCCCCCGCATGCACTTTGACCCTCTTTACTTTCCTTAACTACGTTCATACATATGTCTCACTATGAGTGTTACCATCGCGGGGAGATGACGATCTTCCTAGATATATACAGTTGGGTGTTATGGTATCTCGCCGACAGGTGGGGCCGTGGGAGGGGGGAAGTTTTTGATGATGTTGATTTTCACTCTTTTGCTGCTTATATGTAGTATACTGGTTAAACCCACATCGCCTGAAAAAAGGGAGTACAATACCCAATTGGGGTGTGCTTCTATTGTCCAAGTTGCACACTCAGGGTTTACTTCATGTCTTTTTTGTTATTTATAATGTTTTGTTGATGTTTTGTTCACATGTACTTTGCCCTTGGTTTACGAGATATGAAGTTTGGGATGTTCGATCCAGCGCTGCTGCTCCTGCTGCCTACACCGAGCCCACACCTCCGTTATCATGTGCAAGCACTCCGATCACCTTATTTCAGGTACCATGATTACAATCATTTCTTGGAACGTCAAGGGTCGTCGTTCCCCACACAAGCGAAGACTCTTGTTACGTTATCTCGAAAAACAGCACCCTGACATAGTCATGTTACAGGAGACTCATTTGTCTCAGCAAGACTTTTTCAGGATGCAGCAGCAATGGGTCGGACATGTCTATGGATCTCCAGCGGTTGATGGTAAAGCGGGAGTTCTCACCTTAATGCATAAGTCTTTCACTCACACTCTACTCTACTCTCAGACAACAGACGAGGAGGGCAGGCTTTCCCACCTACAGATAGATCATAATGGGGAGGACTATAGTCTTTACAATATTTATGCTCCCAATGGGGATAATAGGGCATTTTTTGAAGGTCTTCGGGATATGATATTAACTGATGACACTCCCTATAAGATACTGGGGGGGGGATTTGAACACGGTCTTGGATCCCCTGACTGACAGAAAAAGTCGCTCCCCTGTACAGCCTATCCCTAGGCAGCGAGACTGTGTTCTACCCGACTTCCTGACTACCCTAACCCTGACTGACGCCTGGCGCCTATCTCACTCGGATGACAGGGAATTTACGCATTTTTCTCATGTCCATCAGTCTTGGTCTCGGATAGACTACATTCTGCTCGACCGTCGACTTAGCGAACGTACTGACAAGGTCACTATAGGTGACTTAGTGATCTCTGACCATGCCCCAGTGATCCTTTCCCTGCTTCCCACACATCCGAAAGGCACTGATATTCTCTGGCGCTTTCCAGCTTTTTTATCTAGGGATGACTCTTTTGTGGAACTCCTTCGGGCATGGTGGCTGGAATTTGCCAGCGACAACAGGGCACACTGCTCTAACACGGGACTCTATTGGGAAACAGGCAAGTCAGTCATGAGGGGGAAGCTGATTGCTCATTTCTCGGCTCTTAAACATGCCCTAAATTTACCGAGGCTAGCACTCATCTTCAGCATGCCTATGCCACATTTCTACAATCTCCTACGGATGCAAACAGAGAGAAATGGTTACAAGCCCGCTCACACTTCGAATTATGGCTAGATAGGAAGGAACGATTTCATCGCTCCCACTTCAAGGCGGATTTATTTCGCCATGGTAACAAGGCGGGCCGCCTGATGGCCAGGTTAGCGAAAGGTCGCTTTGGTCCAACCCCTCAGACTTAGTTGAAAAATGAATCAGGTTTACTTCAAAGTGACCCTCACCAAATTAACAAACTTTTTGCACAGTTCTATGAAAATCTTTATAGGGCTACGCCCTTTTATCCCTCCTCAGGTCACACGTTCCTTGATTGTCTGGAGCTGCTGTGCTTGGTGGAGACTCAGAGGAATATCTTAAACGCACCGGTCACGGAGGAGGAAATTCAATATACAATAAAATCCCCGCATAATGGTAAGGTGGCGGGACCTGATGGATATATGGGGGAATTTTATAAAGCCCACTTACCACAACTCTCCCCGATCCTTAAAGACCTGTTTAACGAATTCATGTCCACGGGCCAGATTTCAAACGAGGCGTCAGTTGCCTATCTCAAAGTTCTGCCTAAGCCTGGGAAAGACCTGTCTGACCCCGGATCTTACAGACCGATATCTCTTATAAACCAGGATATCAAAATCTTGTCTAAACTCATGGCGGATAGTTTGTCCAGGCTTATGCCAGAACTGGTAGGAACACACCAGGTGGGGTTTATACGGAGACGCTCTGCGACCATGAATATCCGTACGGTTTTAGCTGTCCTAGATCGAGTCCAACAGCAGCCACGCTTAGGCGAGCAGCCAGCCTTGCTTTTGCTGGATGCTGAGAAATTATTCGATAATGTTCGATGGAGTTGGCTGTGGATGGTGCTCGACAAGTTCGGTATTCATGGTCGGTTCCGGAATTTTTTGGAAGGGATCTATAAATCTCCTGTAGCAAGGGTGTACACATCTGGTATCCTCTCCCAACCCATTCATCTCCAAAGAGGCACACGACAGGGATGCCCACTCTCCTTCTTACTCTTTGATTTAGCCCTGGAGCCCCTGGCCAAACATCTGCTAGATTCTGCTGTTTTCTCGGGAATACGGGTGGGGTCATCCACGATTAAACTCACCATGTTTGCGGATGACGTCCTCTTGTTTCTTGACAAACCAACCTTATCCTTACCTAGTGTGCTGTCCTCCCTCCTAATGTTTGGCAAATTTTCTGGCTACAAAATCAACGTAGATAAATCTGAACTGTTACCTGTGGGGGCCTCTCCACCGCGCTGGTGGCCAGATGTAGCGAACCTGGGGATACGTTTAGCCTCTAACTCTATAACCTACCTGGGCATAAAAATAGGGAGAACCCCCGACTCCTTGTACCTCCTTAATTATCCCCCTTTGATATTAAAAAATACAAAAGGAACCGAGGAATTGGGCAGGAATCCCGCTCACGTTCATGGGCAGGTGTCATTTAATAAAAATGGTTCGTTTTGCGCTCCTTTTGTATCCCCTGCAGACCCTTCCCCTGCTATTGCGCCATGAGGACATCCGCTCACACAATCGGCTTTTACCAAATTTATTTGGGGTGGGAAACGCCCGCGTATAGCGCTTCATAAACTGACTTTACCTAAAAGTGACGGTGGCTTTAATTTCCCTAATATAAGGGGATACAACTTGGCATGTCTCTTCCGTTTCGTGATAGATTGGCTTCATGGTTCCTCTTTCCATGTTAAAGAGGTACTCCAGGGAAGTAAAAAATATATATATATATGCCCCAAAGCCACCACAATACCTGTTCTGTGTCCCCTGTAGTTATTCATGTGATTTTGGCAGCTCCTTTGGCCCCTGATGTCTCCTAAATACTTCTTCCTTGTTTGCTGTACAGAGACTACAACTCCCAGAATTCATTGCAGGTCTGTGTAATGGCTGCCAGCCAACTGCTTACACTATCTGTGTGCAGGCTTACACTGCAGAACACACACACACACACACACACACACACACACAACAAGCTAACAAGCTGAGGTAAAGTGAAAGCTGAGCTGTGATTGGTTGCTGTGGGGAAATCTCTCCACTTTTTCTCTCACACAGTTTGATAAATCTGGGCCACTGTACATGTCTTTTCTTTTTAACCTTGCCTCCTGCCATAAGTATTTGTGTGTTCTGAATGGCAGCATATTCAAAAGAAAAACAACAGCTATGTGCTCAGTTGTGACTAAGAATCCTCACTGCTTTTCTCTCACACAGGGGGGGGGGGGGTAAGGGGTGGCTGTACAGCCAGAGCTCTAGCCCAATCAGAAATCAGACATAGATCAGGTGATGTTGTCTTGATGGGAGGGGCTGCTCTTACTGAGGAGACAAAGTGGATCTAAAAAATGAATTTTTCTCTCACTTGCTGCACGTAAGTGACAGCTGAAAGAGGAAAACTGTTGTATGTAGCTAATGAATGATATTTAGACAAATGCATAGGTTGGTGAGAGGGAAAGAATGGGCTATGGATTTAGTTCCCCGGAGTACCCCTTTAACTTTGGCCTGGAAAGGGACTTAGCAGCTCCTTGGAATCTAGCGGTGCTGTTACATACCTCATACTCTAGATTGCCTTCGCTGATCAAACGCTTCACTTTATTAAGGGATACCATTGTAACATGGAAAGAGGCACGTCAATTATATCACCTTCCCTACTTGGTGTCAAAACACCTCCCTCTTAAGGGCCTACCTGAGCTTCCGGATGGCATCTCGGCCATGACTTTGACAACATGGACGGATCATGGCATCCGCACGGCACATGATCTGATGAACGCTACGGAGCATGCTTGGCTCACGCCTAAGCAACTGGTGGACACATTCCACTTACCAGCATCACATATGTATCCTCTCAATCAAATATATTCCTTCCTCAGACACCGATTGCGGGATCTGTCTAGGGTAGCGAATATACACCCCATGGATGACCTCATTGGCTTAGGCCAACCTAAACTGTCGATCTCAGACCTTTACCCTGGATTTAGACAAACCCTCTTGAAGGTGGACCCTTCTTCTCTGTTTGCATCCTGGAATCAGTGGATCCCTGATGGCAACGTCTCGGACTGTATTTTGAAAGGCTGGCACAAAATACTTACGTGTGTCATCAATGAGCGTTGGAGGGAAACCTATTTTAAATTGGCACATAGAGCACTCTACGGATTCAACATACTCCCTTCCCCAGATTTCCCTGACAGAATAACGGCCTGCCCCAAATGTGCGACACTGCTTACTAATCTTTGGCATGGTGTTTGGTCCTGTGTTTCTACTCAGGAATACTGGACGATGGTCCAAGGTTATCTCAGGGACACTTGGAATCTGACCCTACCCCTTGTTCCACCAATTACGACCCCCAGAACTGTCTCAAACAGACCACTCTGAGGTACCTGCACTGATTAATGTTGTCTTGCTAGTAGTGCTACGCTGTCTTTTTGCTTCTTGGCTGTCTACTTCCATTCCCACTCTTTCCATGGTAATCCAGCAACTTAAAGTGTTTTGTACTGTTGACCGACTTGACACGGAAAGACACAAGAACACTAAGACTCCAAAGTTTTTTGACAAATGGAAACATTTTATTGTTAATCATTATACAGCTTCTGAAATAGCAGACATAGTTCGACCTTTTAGCCTCACGGACTGGTACTGTTTACAATCTTTAGATGATAACTTGGGAGCTCTCCGCCTGCCTAAATCATAATGTAGACCCTGGGTTCTCCACATTTCAAACATTAAGAGAACCTTATAGCATCCTCCCCAGGCTTCTATCTCTATTTTAATGATGATAAGACTGTTTGTGGTGAAGTACATATGGTTGGCCTGAGACGGCCTTGATGTTGCTCTACAGTCATTTCAAACCTACGTTTATGTTTTGTTAATTTTATGTATATTTTAATTTTGGTGAAATTTCCAATAAAATAATTCCCTCTTAATATATTGCCAAAGTTTATCGAATAACTGACAAGAACTACTCTTAGCAACTTCTGTTCCTCTAAGTTGCCCTTATTCCAATAAGCAAAATATATGCTCAAATTTAGAACCAGTAAATGTCCGAACTATAAAAATATATCATTAATTAAACCGCACGTCAATGGCGTACACAAAAAAAATTCCAAAGTCCAAAAAAGCGTATTTTTGGTCACTTTTTATACCATTAAAAAATGAATAAAAAGTGATCAAAAAGTACGATCAAAACAAAAATGGTACCGATAACAACACGCACAATTATTTATTTTTCTGTTTCGCCGTGGACTTTTGGGTAAAATGACTAATGTCACTGCAAAGTAGAATTGGTGACGCAAAAAATAAGCCATAATATGGATTTTTAGGTGGAAAATTGAAAGGGTTATGATTTTTAAAAAGTAAGGAGGAAAAGGCGAAAATGCAAAAACTGAAAAACTCTGCGTCCTTAAGGGGTTAAACAACCAGCTCTCAAAAACTGAAACATTGCGCTGGTTGTTTAAAAAAACTAAAAATCCTTTTTATCCTGGCTCCTAGATTCAAAACTAATTTGTTAAAGGAGTGTTCTGCCACAGGATAGGGGATAAGTGTCTGATCCTGAGGGGATCCTGCACAGTGCCTTTGCTCCCTTTGCACATGAAGCGGGGTTATCTACAGCGCTCATGTATTTCTAGCTCTTCTATAGAGATGAATGCGCTAGGAGAGCGCCATGCAGGAAATCATGAGGGGTTTCTGTGATCGGACCCCTTGTGATCAGAAACAATCTATCCTGTGTATACTGGATAAGAAGTAAAGTAGTAAAGTACCCCTTTAAGCTCTGTAGTATACAGGATTAGGTCAGTAGCAGTATGATGGTAATATGGATGGTGATATTTCCTCTTTCCTTCATTACTCATTGAACTCACGGGCTCTTGTTTTTCTTGTCCTGTGTTTAAAATATTTTTTTTCATAGATGATGGGGAAGATGGCAGGCATGCACTGGGGGCGGCCACAAGGGGTTGGAAGGTCAGGGTCCCAGGCCTTGAGCTGTGTGAGGGGCCCCAAAATGTCTGATGGCAGCCCTGTATATTAGTGTAAATTGTTCTACCTGGCATAAAACCGCTCTGGTCCTCGCTCACAAATAGATGCATTATTTTTTGAATCTATTAGATATAGCTTTGGCAAAAAATTTTAACATCTGTATTGAGCAACGATATAGGGTGGTATGCGCCCATGTCTGAAGCTTCTTTTCCTTTTTTAATGAAAACAATATTAGCTTCCCTCATTGACCTGGCCGTCATGGCCAGGTCAATGAGGGAAGATAATATTGTTTTCATATAAAAAAAAAAAATAAAAAAAAGGAAAAGAGGCTTCAGACATGGGCGCATACCACCCTATATCGTTGCTCAATACAGATTCATCAAGTCGCTTTAAGTTTAGGTAAGAGAAAACTGCTTAAGTCCCTATACACTTGAAAGGGTAGTCCATCTGAACAAGGAGATGTATTGCCCTGAATTGCAATCAAGGCTACTTGAAGTTCTTCGAGTGTTAGGTCTTTATTTAATTCAGTACGAGTTAGAATATTGAGTTCTGTTCTGCCTCTCCAGGCTAAGTATTGAAAGTGTGATCTCTGAAACTTATAGTTTGTGAAGAGATAGCTGTAACCTCAATCGTAGTTGAATTGGCTCGACCCAAATGACACCTTGTAGATTGTGATGAAGTTTATTCCAAAGTGTGCAGATCATACACCGATGAACAAATGGATAGGTCAAAAGATCAACATGTGAGCAGCAAACAAGTAAGGGTGCATTCACATCACGTTTTGTACATACGGGTGCCGGATCTGGCGGGGGGGAGGGGCAAACCGGGCGCTCCTGTACCCTGGCCCGGATCAGCCCGTGACTCCATTTACTTTAATGATCCGACCGAAGCCAAAGGGTTACTCCGGTCGGCTCAGTTTTGACCCATATGCGGTTTCCTGACCGGACCTAAAACCGTAGTATACCACGGTTATAGGTCTGGTCCGAAACCGCATATGGGTCAAAACTGAGCCGACCTGAGTCACCCTTTGACTTCGGTCAGATCATTAAAGTAAATGGAGTCACGGGCTGATCTGGCCAGGGTACGGGAGCACCCGGTTTTACCCTCCCCCCGCCGGATCCGGCACCCGGATGTACAAAACGTGGTGTGAATGCAGCCTAACATTTGCTGAGATGAAGGAAAAAGAACAGAACAGAATGAAGGGGAGAGAAAAGGGACACACAGGATAAAAAGGCGAAACATACATTTGTAACATGACAAGTTCTGGAAGGTTAATTTTGTTCAAATATGAATCCATTTCCTCGACCTTTGGTTTACCTTCAGATTTATATAATTCTGAAAAGTAGGATGCGAATTCTAATTCAATAAAAAAAATTTCGATGATAGAAAAGCCATGCTTATCATTTATTATTTGAATGTGGGGGGGGGGGGGGTTGCTGACCTTTAAGTACGTTAGTCAGAATTTTATTAGGTTGATCATTCTGAATAAAATGATTTGTCTATGTTGAGCTTTCTCTCTAATAAATTCACTATATTTTTTGTTGTTTCTCTTCCAATTTAGAGACGGTACTCTCTCCTAAGTATAACCTCTTTCTCATCCCATTCCCTTTTCTTCCTACTTATTTTTTTCCTACTTATCTTTGAGATGAAGATAATAAAGAAGCTGTATCAAATAGACCAGTTGTTACATATGAGAAAAATATAACAATAGGAGGTTTTCGAAAGAAACAAAAAAGAAAGAAAAATAAAACTAACAGAACAGATTGGTTAACTAGATCACGACCAAAAAGGTAATTACAAGTGTGGATCTTGTGCTTTTTGCAACTTAAATGCTTTCGCTAAAAATATTATCCTTGGAGGACATTCAATTCACATTAATGATTTTATCACTTGTAGGTCAACATTTACAGTATACACATTAATTTGTACCTGCAATTACTTCTATGTAGGGATAACTAAGCGACCCCTCTTTCATCGCATCCGTGAACATGTTCGGTCCATCAGAACTGGTGTCGGTGCGGAACGGTTCATTTCCCATATGATAGATTGCCATGAAGGTAGAGCCGATGCTTTCACCTTCACCGCCATGGAAAGGATCGAACATGTGAGCGATGGAGGAAATAGGGACCTAGTTTTATTAAAAAAAAGAAGCAAGATGGATTTTACGGCTTGAGGCCATGGGGCCCCTTGGCCTCAATGACCGAAATGAAATGAATGCTTTACTGTGACTTGTATTACTTGTTCCACTCTTGTTTTTAAGGTGTTTTAATAAAAAAAAAATTATGCGCTGTCTCTTTAAGTGGCAGTAGTTTACCTTGTTTCCATGGCTACTCAGAGACAACATATATTACGTACCTGAGAACGGGATGACGCATAAAGGCCAGTCGAAGCGCAATTTTGCGCGAAACGGCACCGTAGCCCGCCCAGGTAGCCCTGCTTCTTTGTCTGTCCGTCCTGCACCTACAAACGTGTTCCCACAACATGTATGTTTTACATTTCCAATAAAGAACTCTGCACATGAGACGGCACTGGTGAGTTCCTTGCTTCTTCGTATGTACTGGATTACCTTGTGGTTATTTCTTTAGTGAGCACCGCTATTTTGCCGGATCATCCGTGTATATGCCGAGTGATTGGACAGGTTGTTTTTCAGTAGACTGTTGCGGTTGTTGTGCATCAGTGGGTTGTCTTTGTACGACCAGTGGACTCAATACGGATAGCAGTGCCCAGTACTCACCAGTATTGCATACAATAAATTACAATCAAACAAAGAAGGACAGTACAATATACAGCACTGTTTCCCTAATCTATACACTATACCGCATGCTGCACTAACATTCCACTCCATCACTCGATATCGAAGAATCAAAGTCGAAAAACAACACTTTACAGTCTGTGATCGGGGAGTGGTGTGGGATCTATGGGGATAGGGAGGGATGGATCACAGGGCCAAACTACTCAGCAAACATATGGGGAGGTGGGGAAGTAGAGGAGCGTTAGTCCTCTTCTTCATCGACGTCCAGACCATCCAAGATGGAATAGTCTACGCAGGATGTGGATCAGTCTGCGGCAGTCCCTGACGGATATGTCCTCCCTGTTGTAGATAAGGCGGTTCCTGCAAGCCATATAGTGTCCTTACAACAGTTCATAAGGCGCCAGGCCTCCTGGATGGCCTCCATGTCGTAAACCCCAGGAAAAAGTCCATTAAGCACCGAATGGTACGATAGGTTGTTCCTGGGTACCGAGTCTCTAAGTTCAAGTTCCAGGGCGATCAATAGACCCTGTGCAAAGGGGCACTGCCAAAAGACGTGCATTGATGTTTCCTCCACATAGAGGCACCTGGGGCAGTACCTGGTTGTACTAAAGCCACGGGCATGCATGAATGACCTCAGAGACAGACCTCCCTGAATGACCATCCATGACAAGTCCTTGTGTCCATTGTTTAGCCTTACAGAGGCTACATCATCCCAGACAGTCTCTGCAGTGGCCTTAAGGAGCCCTGGTATGAGCTCCTTCAAGTCCTTAGCTCTGATGAGCTTGTAAACAGTCTTAGGCTTCCACAGGTCGGGCTTCAGTCCCTCCAGTTCCTTTATGAACCGGACAACATCCCCCTAGAACCAGGGAGTGTACCAGTTGTAAGAGATCGAGCTGTTCCACGTGTCACAGCCGAGCCTTTTCCAGAGGGGCAGAAGAAACAGGCAAGAAATGGACCTGCACGCTGAGCCAGTCTTTTCAACCAGAGTCTTCTGCACGCTGACACATACATAAGAAGTCCACAGCAGAGTGGGGATATCGGCGATGCCCTTCCCACACTTGCGGGGCTCTAAATACATCACAGTCCACTTAACTCTGTCCATTTTGCCCTAGATAAAGCTAAACACGGTCCGGGTGATGGCCCTGCAAAAGGTGGCAAGAGGGGCCCATGCCTGTGCGGTGTACTGTAGTGTTTTGCCCTCAATCGAGACCTGTCTGGTACTCTAAATTGCAATCTTTGGTCGGTTTCAGCTTAGTAAATGAGGCCCACCAAAAAGAACATGATGATAATCCCCCCATTATGATGTAGAAAGTAGCCAAAAAACTATGTGATAATAAGTGGCTTCATATCACCAATAGCCTTAAATAAAAGTCAGTTTTTGCATAATCATTGTGTACACATACAGCTCAGCTACATGTACATTACACATCTACAGCTCTACTGTGTACACATACAGCTCAGCTACATGTACATTACACATATACAGCTCTACTGTGTACACATACAGCTCAGCTACATGTACATTACACATATACAGCTCTACTGTGTACACATACAGCTCAGCTACATGTACATTACACATATACAGCTCTACTGTGTACACATACAGCTCAGCTACATGTACATTACACATCTACAGCTCTACTGTGTACACATACAGCTCAGCTACATGCACATTACACACATACAGCTCTACTGTGTACACCTACAGCTCAGCTACATGCACATTACACATATACAGCTCTACTGTGTACACATACAGCTCAGCTACATGCACATTACACATATACAGCTCTACTGTGTACACATACAGCTCAGCTACATGCACATTACACATATACAGCTCTACTGTGTACACATACAGCTCAGCTACATGTACATTACACATATACAGCTCTACTGTGTACATATACATCTCAGCTACATGTACATTACACATATACAGCTCTACTGTGTACACATACAGCTCAGCTACATGTACATTACACATATACAGCTCTACTGTGTACACATACAACTCAGCTACATGCACATTACACATATACAGCTCTACTGTGTACACATACAGCTCAGATACATGTACATTACCGATATACAGCTCTACTGTGTACACATACAGCCCAGCTACATGTACATTACACATCTACAGCTCTACTGTGTACACATACAGCTCAGCTACATGTACATTACACATATACAGCTCTACTGTGTACACATACAGCTCAGCTACATGTACATTACACACATACAGCTCTACTGTGTACACATACAGCTCAGCTACATGTACATTACACATATACAGCTCTACTGTGTACACATACAGCTCAGCTACATGTACATTACACACATACAGCTCTACTGTGTACACATACAGCTCAGCTACATGAACATTACAGATATACAGCTCTACTGTGTACACATACAGCTCAGCTACATGTACATTACACATATACAGCTCTACTGTGTACACATACAGCTCAGCTACATGTACATTACACATATACAGCTCTACTGTGTACACATACAGCTCAGCTACATGCACATTACACATATACAGCTCTACTGTGTACACATACAGCTCAGCTACCTGCACATTACACATATACAGCTCTACTGTGTACACATACAGCTCAGCTACATGCACATTACACATATACAGCTCTACTGTGTACACATACAGCTCAGCTACATGTACATTACACATATACAGCTCTACTGTGTACACATACAGCTCAGCTACATGCACATTACACATATACAGCTCTACTGTGTACACATACAGCTAAGCTACATGTACATTACACATATACAGCTCTACTGTGTACACATACAGCTCAGCTACATGCACATTACACATATACAGCTCTACTGTGTACACATACAGCTCAGCTACATGCACATTACACATATACAGCTCTACTGTGTACACATACAGCTCAGCTACATGTACATTACACATATACAGCTCTACTGTGTACATATACAGCTCAGCTACATGTACATTACACATATACAGCTCTACTGTGTACACATACAGCTCAGCTACATGTACATTACACATATACAGCTCTACTGTGTACACATACAGCTCAGCTACATGTACATTACACATATACAGCTCTACTGTGTACACATACAGCTCAGCTACATGTACATTACACATCTACAGCTCTACTGTGTACACATACAGCTCAGCTACATGCACATTACACACATACAGCTCTACTGTGTACACCTACAGCTCAGCTACATGCACATTACACATATACAGCTCTACTGTGTACACATACAGCTCAGCTACATGCACATTACACATATACAGCTCTACTGTGTACACATACAGCTCAGCTACATGCACATTACACATATACAGCTCTACTGGGTACACATACAGCTCAGCTACATGCACATTACACACAGCTCTGCTAAATGTACATTACACATATACAGCTCTACTGTGTACACATACAGCTCAGCTACATGTACATTACACATATCCAGCTCTACTGTGTACACATACAGCTCAGCTACATGTACATTACACATATCCAGCTCTACTGTGTACACATACAGCTCAGCTACATGTACATTACACATATACAGCTCTACTGTGTACACATACAGCTCAGCTACATGTACATTACACATATCCAGCTCTACTGTGTACACATACAGCTCAGCTACATGTACATTACACATATACAGCTCTACTGTGTACACATACAGCTCAGCTACATGTACATTACACATATACAGCTCTACTGTGTACACATACAGCTCAGCTACATGTACATTACACATATACAGCTCTACTGTGTACACATACAGCTCAGCTACATGTACATTACACATATACAGCTCAACTGTGTACACATACAGCTCAGCTACATGCACATTACACATATACAGCTCTACTGCGTACACATACAGCTCAGCTGCATGTACATTACACATATACAGCTCTACTGTGTACACATACAGCTCAGCTACATGTACATTACACATATACAGCTCTACTGTGTACACATACAGCTCAGCTACATGTACATTACACATATACAGCTCTACTGTGTACACATACAGCTCAGCTACATGTACATTACACATCTACAGCTCTACTGTGTACACATACAGCTCAGCTACATGTACATTACACATCTACAGCTCTACTGTGTACACATACAGCTCAGCTACATGCACATTACACACATACAGCTCTACTGTGTACACCTACAGCTCAGCTACATGCACATTACACATATACAGCTCTACTGTGTACACATACAGCTCAGCTACATGCACATTACACATATACAGCTCTACTGTGTACACATAGAGCTCAGCTACATGCACATTACACATATACAGCTCTACTGTGTACACATACAGCTCAGCTACATGTACATTACACATATACAGCTCTACTGTGTACACATACAGCTCAGCTACATGTACATTACACATATCCAGCTCTACTGTGTACACATACAGCTCAGCTACATGTACATTACACATATCCAGCTCTACTGTGTACACATACAGCTCAGCTACATGTACATTACACATATCCAGCTCTACTGTGTACACATACAGCTCAGCTACATGTACATTACACATATACAGCTCTACTGTGTACACATACAGCTCAGCTACATGCACATTACACATATCCAGCTCTACTGTGTACACATACAGCTCAGCTACATGTACATTACACATATCCAGCTCTACTGTGTACACATACAGCTCAGCTACATGTACATTACACATATCCAGCTCTACTGTGTACACATACAGCTCAGCTACATGTACATTACACATATACAGCTCTACTGTGTACACATACAGCTCAGCTACATGTACATTACACATATACAGCTCTACTGTGTACACATACAGCTCAGCTACATGTACATTACACATATACAGCTCTACTGTGTACACATACAGCTCAGCTACATGTACATTACACATATACAGCACTACTGTGTACACATACAGCTCAGCTACATGTACATTACACATATACAGCTCAACTGTGTACACATACAGCTCAGCTACATGCACATTACACATATACAGCTCTACTGCGTACACATACAGCTCAGCTGCATGTACATTACACATATACAGCTCTACTGTGTGCACATACAGCTCAGCTACATGTACATTACACATATACAGCACTACTGTGTACACATACAGCTCAGCTACATGCACATTACACATATACAGCTCTACTGCGTACACATACAGCTCAGCTACATGTACATTACACATATACAGTTCTACTGTGTACACATACAGCTCAGCTACATGTACATTACACATATACAGCTCAGCTACATGCACATTACACATATACAGCTCTACTGTGTACACATACAGCTCAGCTACATGTACATTACACATATACAGCTCTACTGTGTACACATACAGCTCAGCTACATGTACATTACACATATACAGCTCTACTGTGTACACATAAAGCTCAGCTACATGTACATTACACATATACAGCTCTACTGTGTACACATACAGCTCAGCTACATGTACATTACACATACAGCTCTACTGTGTACACATACAGCTCAGCTACATGCACATTACACATATACAGATCTACTGTGTACACATACAGCTCAGCTACATGTACATTACACATATACAGCTCTACTGTGTACACATACAGCTCAGCTACATGCACATTACACATATACAGCTCTACTGTGTACACATACAGCTCAGCTACATGCACATTACACATATACAGCTCTACTGTGTACACATACAGCTCAGCTACATGTACATTACACATATACAGCTCTACCGTGTACACATACAGCTCAGCTACATGCACATTACACATATACAGCTCTACTGTGTACACATACAGCTCAGCTACATGCACATTACACATATACAGCACTACTGTGTACACATACAGCTCAGCTACATGTACATTACACATATACAGCTCTACCGTGTACACATACAGCTCAGCTACATGTACATTACACATATACAGCTCTACCGTGTACACATACAGCTCAGCTACATGTACATTACACATATACAGCTCTACCGTGTACACATACAGCTCAGCTACATGTACATTACACATATACAGCTCTACTGTGTACACATACAGCTCAGCTACATGCACATTACACATATGCAGCTCTACTGTATACACATACAGCTCAGCTACATGCACATTACACATATACAGCTCTACTGTGTACACATACAGCCCAGCTACATGCACATTACACATATACAGCTCTACTGTGTACACATATATAGCTCAGCTACATGTACATTACACATATACAGCTCTTCTACTATGTACACATACAGCTCAGCTACATGCACATTACACATATACAGCTCTACTGTGTACACTTACAGCTCAGCTACATGCACATTACACATATACAGCTCTACTGTGTACACATACAGCTCAGCTACATGTACATTACACATATACAGCACTGTGTACACATACAGCTCAGCTACATGCACATTACACATATACAGCTCTACTGTGTACACATACAGCCCAGCTACATGCACATTACACATATACAGCTCTACTGTGTACACATATATAGCTCAGCTACATGTACATTACACATATACAGCTCTACTGTGTACACATACAGCTCAGCTACATGCACATTACACATATACAGCTCTACTGTGTACACATACAGCTCAGCTACATGCACATTACACATATGCAGCTCTACTGTATACACATACAGCTCAGCTACATGCACATTACACATATACAGCTCTACTGTGTACACATACAGCCCAGCTACATGCACATTACACATATACAG
This sequence comes from Hyla sarda, assembly GCF_029499605.1. NCBI lineage: Eukaryota > Metazoa > Chordata > Amphibia > Anura > Hylidae > Hyla > Hyla sarda. The sequence continues at coordinate 614,339,407 of NC_079189.1, forward strand.
CTCTACTGTGTACACATATATAGCTCAGCTACATGTACATTACACATATACAGCTCTACTGTGTACACATACAGCTCAGCTACATGCACATTACACATATACAGCTCTACTGTGTACACTTACAGCTCAGCTACATGCACATTACACATATACAGCTCTACTGTGTACACATACAGCTCAGCTACATGTACATTACACATATACAGCTCTACTGTGTACACATACAGCTCAGCTACATGCACATTACACATATACAGCTCTACTGTGTACACATACAGCTCAGCTACATGTACATTACACATATACAGCACTGTGTACACATACAGCTCAGCTACATGCACATTACACATATACAGCTCTACTGTGTACACATACAGCCCAGCTACATGCACATTACACATATACAGCTCTACTGTGTACACATATATAGCTCAGCTACATGTACATTACACATATACAGCTCTACTGTGTACACATACAGCTCAGCTACATGCACATTACACATATACAGCTCTACTGTGTACACATACAGCTCAGCTACATGCACATTACACATATACAGCTCTACTGTGTACACGTACAGCTCAGCTACATGTACATTACACATATACAGCTCTACTGTGTACACATACAGCTCAGCTACATGTGCATTACACATATACAGCTCTACTGTGTACACATACAGCTCAGCTACATGTACATTACACATATACAGCTCTACTGTGTACACATACAGCTCAGCTACATGTACATTACATATATACAGCTCTACTGTGTATACATACAGCTCAGCTACATGCACATTACACATATACAGCTCTACTGTGTACACATACAGCTCAGCTACATGTACATTACATATATACAGCTCTACTGTGTACACATACAGCTCAGCTACATGCACATTACACACAGCTCTGCTGCAGACATATATAACACACACATACACAGCTCTGCACCACGCACATCACACACACACAGCTCTGCTGCATACACATAACTTCAGCTCATCCAGCAGCGATCACAACCAGCACAGCAGAGTCCTGCATACACTGAGCAGATGAGCCTAGAGCAGCAGCCCCTGATCATGTGACTCCTCCTCCTCCATGTGACTGATCACATGACGGTGACATCATCGCAGGTCCTGTACACGGCTCCTCTACAGGTACAGGTAGGTGTGTGCGGTTGCTGTCAGCAGGGCCCTTTGAAGGAATTTGCTCCCCCCCCCCCCCCTTGATGTTCACACACGTCATGCTCTAGGGCCGGCGTCAGGACATAGTAACGAATGTCGATATGAGGCCCCCACATTAGGTTGGCAGTGTTCCCCCACATTAGGCTGGCAGTGTTCCCCCACATTAGGTTGGCAGTGTTCCCCCACATTAGGCAGGCAGTGTTCCCCCACATTAGGCAGGCAGTGTTCCCCCACATTAGGCAGGCAGTGTTCCCCCACATTAGGCTGGCAGTGTTCCCCCACATTAGGTTGGCAGTGTTCCCCCACATTAGGCGGGCAGTGTTCCCCCACATTAGGCAGGCAGTGTTCCCCCACATTAGGCAGGCAGTGTTCCCCCACATTAGTTTGGCAGTGTTCCCCCACATTAGGTTGGCAGTGTTCCCCCACATTAGGCAGGCAGTGTTCCCCCACATTAGGCTGGCAGTGTTCCCCCACATTAGGTTGGCAGTGTTCCCCCACATTAGGCTGGCAGTGTTCCCCCACATTAGGTTGGCAGTGTTCCCCCACATTAGGCAGGCAGTGTTCCCCCACATTAGGCAGGCAGTGTTCCCCCACATTAGGCAGGCAGTGTTCCCCCACATTAGGCTGGCAGTGTTCCCCCACATTAGGTTGGCAGTGTTCCCCCACATTAGGCGGGCAGTGTTCCCCCACATTAGGCAGGCAGTGTTCCCCCACATTAGGCAGGCAGTGTTCCCCCACATTAGGCTGGCAGTGTTAGCCCACATTAGGCAGGCAGTGTTCCCCCACATTAGGCAGGCAGTGTTCCCCCACATTAGGCAGGCAGTGTTCCCCCACATTAGGTTGGCAGTGTTCCCCCACATTAGGCTGGCAGTGTTCCCCCACATTAGGCTGGCAGTGTTCCCCCACATTAGGCAGGCAGTGTTCCCCCACATTAGGTTGGCAGTGTTCCCCCACATTAGGCTGGCAGTGTTCCCCCACATTAGGTTGGCAGTGTTCCCCCACATTAGGCTGGCAGTGTTCCCCCACATTAGGCTGGCAGTGTTCCCCCACATTAGGCAGGCAGTGTTCCCCCACATTAGGTTGGCAGTGTTCCCCCACATTAGGCTGGCAGTGTTCCCCCACATTAGGCTGGCAGTGTTCCCCCACATTAGGTTGGCAGTGTTCCCCCACATTAGGCTGGCAGTGTTAGCCCACATTAGGCAGGCAGTGTTCCCCCACATTAGGCAGGCAGTGTTCCCCCACATTAGGCAGGCAGTGTTCCCCCACATTAGGTTGGCAGTGTTCCCCCACATTAGGCTGGCAGTGTTCCCCCACATTAGGCTGGCAGTGTTCCCCCACATTAGGTTGGCAGTGTTCCCCCACATTAGGCTGGCAGTGTTAGCCCACATTAGGCAGGCAGTGTTCCCCCACATTAGGCAGGCAGTGTTCCCCCACATTAGGCAGGCAGTGTTCCCCCACATTAGGCAGGCAGTGTTCCCCCACATTAGGTTGGCAGTGTTCCCCCACATTAGGCTGGCAGTGTTCCCCCACATTAGGTTGGCAGTGTTCCCCCACATTAGGCTGGCAGTGTTCCCCCACATTAGGCAGGCAGTGTTCCCCCACATTAGGTTGGCAGTGTTCCCCCACATTAGGCTGGCAGTGTTCCCCCACATTAGGCAGGCAGTGTTCCCCCACATTAGGTTGGCAGTGTTCCCCCACATTAGGCTGGCAGTGTTAGCCCACATTAGGCAGGCAGTGTTCCCCCACATTAGGCAGGCAGTGTTCCCCCACATTAGGCAGGCAGTGTTCCCCCACATTAGGTTGGCAGTGTTCCCCCACATTAGGCTGGCAGTGTTCCCCCACATTAGGTTGGCAGTGTTCCCCCACATTAGGCTGGCAGTGTTCCCCCACATTAGGCAGGCAGTGTTCCCCCACATTAGGCAGGCAGTGTTCCCCCACATTAGGTTGGCAGTGTTCCCCCACATTAGGTTGGCAGTGTTCCCCCACATTAGGCTGGCAGTGTTCCCCCACATTAGGTTGGCAGTGTTCCCCCACATTAGGTTGGCAGTGTTCCCCCACATTAGGCTGGCAGTGTTCCCCCACATTAGGCAGGCAGTGTTCCCCCACATTAGGTTGGCAGTGTTCCCCCACATTAGGTTGGCAGTGTTCCCCCACATTAGGCAGGCAGTGTTCCCCCACATTAGGCTGGCAGTGTTCCCCCACATTAGGCAGGCAGCGTTCCCCCACATTAGGCAGGCAGTGTTCCCCCACATTAGGCTGGCAGTGTTCCCCCACATTAGGCTGGCAGTGTTCCCCCACATTAGGCTGGCAGTGTTCCCCCACATTAGGCAGGCAGTGTTCCCCCACATTAGGCAGGCAGTGTTCCCCCACATTAGTTTGGCAGTGTTCCCCCACATTAGTTTGGCAGTGTTCCCCCACATTAGGTTGGCAGTGTTCCCCCACATTAGGCAGGCAGTGTTCCCCCACATTAGGCAGGCAGTGTTCCCCCACATTAGGCAGGCAGTGTTCCCCCACATTAGGCAGGCAGTGTTCCCCCACATTAGTTTGGCAGTGTTCCCCCACATTAGGTTGGCAGTGTTCCCCCACATTAGGTTGGCAGTGTTCCCCCACATTAGGCTGGCAGTGTTCCCCCACATTAGGCAGGCAGTGTTCCCCCACATTAGGCAGGCAGTGTTCCCCCACATTAGGCAGGCAGTGTTCCCCCACATTAGTTTGGCAGTGTTCCCCCACATTAGGTTGGCAGTGTTCCCCCACATTAGGCAGGCAGTGTTCCCCCACATTAGGCAGGCAGTGTTCCCCCACATTAGTTTGGCAGTGTTCCCCCACATTAGGTTGGCAGTGTTCCCCCACATTAGGCAGGCAGTGTTCCCCCACATTAGGCTGGCAGTGTTCCCCCACATTAGGTTGGCAGTGTTCCCCCATATACATACAGCCTGTATGCCTGTGTGATACCCCACTTCAGTGCTCCGACCACTGCTCCTGGCGTCCTGACGTGCACAATCTCCTGACGGCCCCTGCGTTTTAAAACTTAACGCTGGGCTGCAGAGAGTTAACGGGGACATCCCTTGAAAACATCTTTCGGGACTCAGGGATGTCCTTAATAGTGATGGGGGGAATTGCATAGTCACTACAGGACGGGCCTGGATGTCAGATCAGGATTATTGGGGATCTATATTATTAACCCCTTGAGGGGGCAGTGTATATTTACACTCTGCGCCCCATGTGAGTTTGAAGCGAGCTCGGGAGCTATATACAGCCGGCACTCACTGCTCATGGTGAATGGCAGACATGTAAAAACACCAAAGTCCAGAATTGCAGTTTTTTGGTCACATCATAAAGAGTTCATAAAAAGTCCCATAAAAATATTCCAATAAAATCACCGACGTAGAATAAAGAATCGGCAGATTTACCTCAGAAACCACAGGAAGCGGCAATCACCATAGGAGAGGAATTGGGGTTTATTGTGTTTTCTGGTAAAATCCAGGGGGCGCCATCACACAGGACAACTTGTCTACATACGTCTCTGTCCATGTGGAAATGAGGACATTATGGATCTTAGGAGACAAAGGAACAAACAGAAATCCCCCTGACAGGAAGGGGTTAAATGTCTCTATTTCCTCCTGTATCAGCTGCGACAAATCCTCCGCAGATCATCACAGATTTATAAGATACAAGATGTGGGCGGAATCATCCGGAATCATTGTGACTATAAAGTCTCCTCAGATGTTTCCCCAGATTATCTCCAGGAAATGGATTTTATTTCTCCATAGAATCTGGTGCGGTTTATCATCGTCTCCTCTTCTTCCCTTCAGGTTTCTCCAATCCAGGATCCTCTGCTGATATCTTCTATATAAGAGAATTCTCCTGGATGACCCATCAACCATGGAGAGAGACAGGAACAAGATGGCCGACAGGATCATAAACCTCACCCTACAGATACTCTTCCGGCTTACTGGAGAGGTGAGGGATTCTGGGAGTGATGTCACATGACCTCATTCTTATCTATGTAATAACAGATGGAGATGACTGGAGAGGTGAGGGATTCTGGGAGTGATGTCACATGACCTCATTCTTATCTATGGAATAACAGATGGATATGACTGGAGAGGTGAGGGATTCTGGGAGTGATGTCACATGACCTCATTCTTATCTATGTAATAACAGATGGATATGACTGGAGAGGTGAGGGATTCTGGGAGTGATGTCACATGACCTCATTCTTATCTATGTAATAACAGATGGATATGACTGGAGAGGTGAGGGATTCTGGGAATGTATGTAGTGATATTAATGTGTCTCTCCATACACAGGATTACACAGTAGTGAAGTCCTCTAGTGGGTGCTGTCGGGCCCCTGTGTGTGAAGGATGGGGAAGAACCCTGAGCCCAATCCCGGGGCCCCCACCTCACTCCCTGATACATGAGGAAATGGATGAACAGAAGATCCTAGAACTCATCAACAAGATGATGGAGCTGCTGACTGGAGAGGTGACCCTGCTGGGACATTATACAGTAATGGAGGGGTCTGGTGATGACTGGAGAGGTGACACTGCTGGGACATTATACAGTAATGGAGGGGTCTGGTGATGACTGGAGTGGTGACACTGCTGGGAATGCTGGGACATTATACAGTAATGGAGGGGTCTGGTGATGACTGGAGAGGTGACACTGCTGGGACATTATACAGTAATGGAGGGGTCTGGTGATGACTGGAGAGGTGACACTGCTGGGACATTATACAGTAATGGAGGGGTCTGGTGATGACTGGAGTGGTGACACTGCTGGGAATGCTGGGACATTATACAGTAATGGAGGGGTCTGGTGATGACTGGAGAGGTGACACTGCTGGGACATTATACAGTAATGGAGGGGTCTGGTGATGACTGGAGAGGTGACACTGCTGGGACATTATACAGTAATGGAGGGGTCTGGTGATGACTGGAGAGGTGACCCTGCTGGGAATGCTGGGACATTATACAGTAATGGAGGGGTCTGGTGATGACTGGAGAGGTGACACTGCTGGGACATTATACAGTAATGGAGGGGTCTGGTGATGACTGGAGAGGTGACACTGCTGGGACATTATACAGTAATGGAGGGGTCTGGTGGTGACTGGAGAGGTGACACTGCTGGGACATTATACAGTAATGGAGGGGTCTGGTGATGACTGGAGAGGTGACCCTGCTGGGACATTATACAGTAATGGAGGGGTCTGGTGATGACTGGAGAGGTGACCCCGCTGGGACATTATACAGTAATGGAGGGGTCTGGTGATGACTGGAGAGGTGACACTGCTGGGACATTATATAGTAATGGAGGGGTCTGGTGATGACTGGAGAGGTGACACTGCTGGGAATGCTGGGACATTATACAGTAATGGAGGGGTCTGGTGATGACTGGAGAGGTGACACTGCTGGGACATTATACAGTAATGGAGGGGTCTGGTGATGACTGGAGAGGTGACACTGCTGGGACATTATACAGTAATGGAGGTGTCTGGTGATGACTGGAGAGGTGACACTGCTGGGACATTATACAGTAATGGAGGGGTCTGGTGATGACTGGAGAGGTGACACTGCTGGGACATTATACAGTAATGGAGGGGTCTGGTGATGACTGGAGAGGTGACACTGCTGGGAATGCTGGGACATTATACAGTAATGGAGGGGTCTGGTGATGACTGGAGAGGTGACCCTGCTGGGACATTATACAGTAATGGAGGGGTCTGGTGATGACTGGAGAGGTGACCCTGCTGGGACATTATACAGTAATGGGGGGGTCTGGTGATGACTGGAGAGGTGACACTGCTGGGACATTATACAGTAATGGAGGGGTCTGGTGATGACTGGAGAGGTGACACTGCTGGGACATTATACAGTAATGGAGGGGTCTGGTGATGACTGGAGAGGTGACACTGCTGGGAATGCTGGGACATAATACAGTAATGGAGGGGTCTGGTGATGACTGGAGAGGTGACACTGCTGGGACATTATACAGTAATGGAGGGGTCTGGTGATGACTGGAGAGGTGACCCTGCTGGGAATGCTGGGACATAATGCAGTAATGGAGGGGTCTGTTGATGACTGGAGAGGTGACACTGCTGGGACATTATACAGTAATGGAGGGGTCTGGTGATGACTGGAGAGGTGACACTGCTGGGACATTATACAGTAATGGAGGGGTCTGGTGATGACTGGAGAGGTGACACTGCTGGGACATTATACAGTAATGGAGGGGTCTGGTGATGACTGGAGAGGTGACCCTGCTGGGACATTATACAGTAATGGAGGGGTCTGGTGATGACTGGAGAGGTGACCCTGCTGGGACATTATACAGTAATGGAGGGGTCTGGTGATGACTGGAGAGGTGACACTGCTGGGACATTATACAGTAATGGAGGGGTCTGGTGATGACTGGAGAGGTGACACTGCTGGGAATGCTGGGACATTATACAGTAATGGAGGGGTCTGGTGATGACTGGAGAGGTGACCCTGCTGGGACATTATACAGTAATGGAGGGGTCTGGTGATGACTGGAGAGGTGACCCTGCTGGGACATTATACAGTAATGGAGGGGTCTGGTGATGACTGGAGAGGTGACACTGCTGGGACATTATACAGTAATGGAGGGGTCTGGTGATGACTGGAGAGGTGACACTGCTGGGAATGCTGGGACATTATACAGTAATGGAGGGGTCTGGTGATGACTGGAGAGGTGACACTGCTGGGACATTATACAGTAATAGAGGGGTCTGGTGATGACTGGAGAGGTGACACTGCTGGGACATTATACAGTAATGGAGGGGTCTGGTGATGACTGGAGAGGTGACACTGCTGGGAATGCTGGGACATTATACAGTAATGGAGGGGCCTGGGGATGACTGGAGAGGTGACACTGCTGGGACATTATACAGTAATGGAGGGGTCTGGTGATGACTGGAGAGGTGACACTGCTGGGACATTATACAATAATGGAGGGGTCTGGTGATGACTGGAGAGGTGACACTGCTGGGACATTATACAGTAATGGAGGGGTCTGATGATGACTTGAGAGGTGACACTGCTGGGACATTATACAGTAATGGAGGGGTCTGGTGATGACTGGAGAGGGGACACTGCTGGGACATTATACAGTAATGGAGGGGTCTGATGATGACTTGAGAGGTGACACTGCTGGGACATTATACAGTAATGGAGGGGTCTGGTGATGACTGGAGAGGTGACACTGCTTGGACATTATACAGTAATGGAGGGGTCTGGTGATGACTGGAGAGGTGACACTGCTGGGACATTATACAGTAATGGAGGGGTCTGGTGATGACTGGAGAGGTGACACTGCTGGGACATTATACAGTAATGGAGGGGTCTGGTGATGACTGGAGAGGTGACACTGCTGGGACATTATACAGTAATGGAGGGGTCTGGTGATGACTGGAGAGGTGACACTGCTGGGACATTATACAGTAATGGAGGGGTCTGGTGATGACTGGAGAGGTGACACTGCTGGGACATTATACAGTAATGGAGGGGTCTGGTGATGACTGGAGAGGTGACACTGCTGAGAATGCTGGGACATTATACAGTAATGGAGGGGTCTGATGATGACTGAAGAGGTGACATTGCTGGGACATTATACAGTAATGGAGGGGTCTGGTGATGACTGGAGAGGTGACACTGCTGGGACATTATACAGTAATGGAGGGGTCGGGTGATGACCGGAGAGGTGACACTGCTGGCACATTATACAGTAATGGAGGGGTCTAGTGATGACCGGAGAGGTGACACTGCTGGCACATTATACAGTAATGGAGGGGTCTGGTGATGACTGGAGAGGTGACACTGCTGGGACATTATACAGTAATGGAGGGGTCTGGTGATGACTGGAGAGGGGACACTGCTGGGACATTATACAGTAATGGAGGGGTCTGATGATGACTTGAGAGGTGACACTGCTGGGACATTATACAGTAATGGAGGGGTCTGGTGATGACTGGAGAGGTGACACTGCTGGGACATTATACAGTAATGGAAGGGTCTGGTGATGACTGGAGAGGTGACACTGCTGGGACATTATACAGTAATGGAGGGGTCTGGTGATGACTGGAGAGGTGACACTGCTGGGACATTATACAGTAATGGAGGGGTCTGGTGATGACTGGAGAGGTGACCCTGCTGGGACATTATACAGTAATGGAGGGGTCTGGTGATGACTGGAGAGGTGACACTGCTGGGACATTATACAGTAATGGAGGGGTCTGGTGATGACTGGAGAGGTGACACTGCTGGGACATTATACAGTAATGGAGGGGTCTGGTGATGACTGGAGAGGTGACACTGCTGGGACATTATACAGTAATGGAGGGGTCTGGTGATGACTGGAGAGGTGACACTGCTGGGACATTATACAGTAATGGAGGGGTCTGGTGATGACTGGAGAGGTGACACTGCTGAGAATGCTGGGACATTATACAGTAATGGAGGGGTCTGATGATGACTGAAGAGGTGACATTGCTGGGACATTATACAGTAATGGAGGGGTCTGGTGATGACTGGAGAGGTGACACTGCTGGGACATTATACAGTAATGGAGGGGTCGGGTGATGACCGGAGAGGTGACACTGCTGGCACATTATACAGTAATGGAGGGGTCTAGTGATGACCGGAGAGGTGACACTGCTGGCACATTATACAGTAATGGAGGGGTCTGGTGATGACTGGAGAGGTGACACTGCTGGGACATTATACAGTAATGGAGGGGTCTGGTGATGACTGGAGAGGTGACACTGCTGGGACATTATACAGTAATGGAGGGGTCTGGTGATGACTGCAGAGGTGACACTGCTGGGAATGCTGGGACATTATACAGTAATGGAGGGGTCTGGTGATGACTGGAGTGGTGACACTGCTGGGAATGCTGGGACATTATACAGTAATGGAGGGGTCTGGTGATGACTGGAGAGGTGACCCTGCTGGGACATTATACAGTAATGGAGGGGTCTGGTGATGACTGGAGAGGTGACACTGCTGGGACATTATACAGTAATGGAGGGGTCTGGTGATGACTGGAGAGGTGACACTGCTGGGAATGCTGGGATATTATACAGTAATGGAGGGGTCTGGTGATGACTGGAGAGGTGACACTGCTGGGACATTATACAGTAATGGAGGGGTCTGGTGATGACTGGAGAGGTGACACTGCTGGGACATTATACAGTAATGAAGGGGTCTGGTGATGACTGGAGAGGTGACACTGCTGGGACATTATACAGTAATGGAGGGGTCTGGTGATGACTGGAGATGGGACACTGCTGGGAATGCTGGGACATTATACAGTAATGGAGGGGTCTGGTGATGACTGGAGAGGTGACACTGCTGGGAATGCTGGGACATTATACAGTAACACCACTGGAGGGGTCGGGGTGATGACTGTATCATTATGTGTCAGGTTCCTATAAGGTGTCAGGACGTGGCGGTCTATTTCTCCATGGAGGAGTGGGAGTATGTAGAAGGACACAAGGATCAGTACAAGGATCAGGTCATGATGGAGGATCAGCAGCCCCTCACATCACCAGGTAATAGACATGACTATATACACACGTCCTCTCATTATTTGTATGTAAAGAATGAATTCAGTCTCTGTATGTGTTGCCTACAGTCAGATCCAGTAAGAGAACAGCACCAGAGAGGTGTCCCCGTCCTCTACTTCCACGGGATGATCAGGTAGATGGAGATATTCCCTATGATCTGTAGAAGGGCTGTGAAGCTCTTGTGGTCAGTCCCCTCACCCTCCATGACTCCTCATCTCCTGCTCATCGATAACATCCCACGTGACTTCTCCTACTGTCTGATGACTTTTACAATATTTCTTCCAAATCTTATGATTAAGGGAGAAGATCTGAATAATATTAATGCTCCAGAGACAGATGTGAGCAGTGATGAGCAGTATAAGGAGGACATTCCTACAGAGAAAGATCTGATCTATATTAATGCTACAGACATAAAGGAAGAAGACGGGACAGATGTGAGCAGTGACAAGCAGTATAAGAAGGACATTCCTACAGGGAAAGATCTGATCTATATTAATGCTACAGACATAAAGGAAGAAGAAGAGACAGATGTGAGCGGTGATGAGCAGTATAAGAAGGACATTGTTACAGGGAAAGATCTGATCTCTATTAATGCTACAGACATAAAGGAAGAAGAGACAGATGTGAGCAGTGACAAGCAGTATAAGGAGGACATTCCTACAGGTATCCGCCCAGGTGAGTAGTAACCACTAAATATAGAGAAGAGTCACAGATTCTACTTGGTAACTGGCTGCTGTAATTTCTCGGGAAGTATTGGTGTAGCTTGAGTTCTTTGGGCTCCAAAGCAAACTTTAGACCACAGGCCCTTCTGTGCGCTCTTACTATAGTTTCTACACTATTACTGTGTCATGCAAAATATTAGGCGTCTTTTGTTCACCCCACATTGTGTATATGCCCAGTTTGGCCGGTGGTAGAATACAAACCTCTCCCCATCATTCCCCCAGAGCGGCTGTGTCCTCCGGCAGATGTCACCTGGTGTTGGCTGCTCGATGATCTGATCATGTGGCCTGTACCTGGCAGACATTACTAGCTGCTCCAGAACACTTCCTGCTGTATACAAGTGGTGCGGAAATCATGGGGCAGAGAGACAGAACCAGAGACAGTTGAAGCGGTGCTCCCCCAAGGAGCTGAGACATATACCCCGGACCCCCAGAGGAGCCCCCCTTCTATGTCTGGCCCAGTCACACCCCCTGCAGCCATGATCATTACACCCCTGGATGGAAACATTGCTGCTCAGTAGAGACTGGGAGGAAGAGACCTAGATGCCGGACGATCAGTCATAGACCCTATGGGAAGGACAGTTCAGCTAAAGCCATGTCAGCAAAGTGAATGTACAGGATATGAAGCTTGAAAATAAGAACAAGTCTTCTTGTCGGTAGAGTCTAGTCAGGTGATCACTTTGGTCTCATTAGGTGAACTGCAGTGATCAGACTCCACCTCTCTCTCTGCAAAGTCAGAAGAATCATGGGAAATGTAGGCAGGATGAGAAAACCATTTATGTTCTGTGGCATAAAGGGGTACTCCGGAGGTAAAAATTTTTAAATCAACTGATGGCAGAAAGTTATACAGATCTGTAAATTATTTTAATTTAAAATCTTAACCCTTCCAGTATTTATCAGCTGCTGTATGCAAGAAGTTGTGTCTCTCTTTCCATTCTGACCACAGTACTCTCTGCTGACACTCTTTTTTATTATAAAAGTACAAAACTTATACAAAAACACAAAACAAGCTTAACCAGCTATAACATAAATAAGAAATATACTGGTACCAAAGAACAAAAACAAAACCCTGCCTAACCAGCCATCCCAGCTTTACAAAAACCTAAAATATGCCAACCCACCTAACCGAACCAAACAACACACTCACACACATACCAAAAATGAACATAAAAATAGCACTTGGCTTATCAAAATATGAAAAAAAAATTTAGCACTACCTGGCTACAACTCAAAACGATCCATATTCGGGAAACACAACAAGAAAAATTAATAAAAAAAATATATTTATATATATATATATATATATATATATATATATATATATAAACAATATACATACAAAATCACATGAACATAATAATATAGTATTTAACTAAAAATAAATATATATACACTACAGAAAACCTACAAAAACAATAGAAAACCCTACCAAAATCCCTACACTAAAACTGTACCCTCTCCCACACCACCCCTCCTGCACATGGGTCAGAGTCCATACCGTTCGTACACAAAGTCCTGTCCCTAACTGACCCATGTCAGGTCCCCAAAAGAAAAGCAAAACACCACCACCCACAAATACACCCTCCCCACCTAGCACTCCTCCCAACCAACTTACACACAAACTTATACATACTAACATATACACACTGAACCAAAGCTACCTTAGGCCCAAGTTTGGTTGCCTGTAAGCCCTTCATACCATATCAGCTTAAAACAAAACAAAAAGCTAGCGTGCACATGCATTAGCCCTCCACCAGGAAGAAGGATGGCAGACTTGATACATGAAAATTTTAAACTCCTTCCCTAACTCCCCCCTACAATTTTCCCTAATTCTATCCCTCCATTAAAACTGACCCTGCTCTCACCCTATCACTATCCCTATAACACTGCCCCTAACCAAAATAAAGGTACTCTACCTAAAAAGGTCTAGTACCTAGGGCACATCAAAAAGAAAAACCTCTCCACAGGAGAGAAGCCCAAGACTGCCATACTCCAAAGACCTGATCTTCCCGAGGTCACCGGTGATGTTCCTACAGACCTCCACCTCAGAGAGGATTTTCTGTTGGGTCGACACTAAACACTGTGCATTCCACGTGTAGTACCTAGCCACTAAACTAACTAAGAATAAAGTGCCCCGATCTCGGCCACCCAGGTTCCTGAATGCCCCATAAGCCCACTCCGGATAGGTTAGGCCGGCAAGTTGACTCCAGCCGATGGAAGCGCCCACCCTGTTGTAAACCCCTATATTAAAGGGACAATGAAGCAGGAAGTGGTCCATGCTTTCCAGCGTGTCCCCGCACTCTTCTCGGGGACATCCCCGGTCATCAGAGTTCCTGCACTTCAGGTTGTCCCTTACATATAGCTTCCCCTGAATGCAGCGCCAGGCCAAGTCCCAAAACTTCTGGGGGACTTCATGTTTAAAAGGTACAACCCCACCCTCAGATCCCGACCTGGGCAGTCCCTGAGCGCCAGAGGCTTCTGGAAATGGGTCACCAGAACCCGTTTGTCAAGGAACTGCCTTGACTGGGTCCTGATCTCCCACACTCCCAGACCCCACCGACGTATCACCTTCAGAGTCGGGGTAGCGTAAGCCGGAAGATATCCATGGGGCGTACGGAGGTCCTTCACTTGCCCTCCTCTCTCCCATTCCTGGAAGAAAGGCCGAAACCATTCCCTGCAGGAGATTACCCACGGAGGAGCCCTCTCTTTCCAGAGGTTTGCGATGTTAGCTTTCAAAAAGGTGTTCGTTAAGAACACCACAGGGTTTACCATAGATAAACCCCCTAGTCTCCTCGTGTGGTACGTAACCTCCCTCTTGACTAGGTTCATCCTGTTCCCCCATAACAGATGGAAAAACAGGCTGTAGATCCTAGTGTAGTAAGCCTCTGGCAAGATACATACGCTGCCCAGATAGATAAACAAGGGGAGCAGGTACGATTTGATCAGGTGTACCCTTTCCCTGAGGGTCATAGACCAACTCTTCCACTGGTCCACCTTCTGAGTGGCATCCTGGAGCTTACCATCCCAGATTTTGGTGGGATAATCATCCTGGCCGAATGTGATGCCTAAGACTTTTGCTGATTCTTGGGGCCCTGGAAGGGTGTCCGGGAAACGTGGGATCCCCCCCTCCCAGCCAGAGACTCTCACACTTATCCCGGTTGATCTTAGACCCGGATGCCTCCAAGTAGCGGTCCACCTCCGACATCACCACATCGACCTCCTCTCTCGAGGAGACGAAAATAGTGACATCGTCAGCGTATGCCACCACTCTCTGGGTGACATCCAGCTCCGCCAGACTCATCCCGACTCCCGCCAACCGCCCACAATCTACCCTCCGGACGAAGGCATCGATTGCGAACACGTATAAAAGCGGTCTCAAAGGACAACCCTGACGGACTCCGGACCCCACCTCAAAAGAGCGGCCAGACCAACCGTTCACCAGCGGGAAACTCTCTGCCCCTGCATACAAGATCTTAAGCCAATTAACAAAAGTACACGGTAAGCCATATCTCAGGAGGACGGACCAAAGGTACTCGTGGTTCACCCGATCAAACGCCTTGGCCTGATCCAGGGACAGCATGTACCCCTTCCAGAAACCCGCACTACTCCGCTCCACTGCCTCCCTGACACTAAGGACCGCACTTAAGGTGCTTCGGCCTGGAACAGAGCAGTGCTGATTCCCTGAAAGGAGCCGGGGTGCAAACTTCACCAGCCGACTAAACAGTATCTTGGCCAGAAGCTTTCTGTCCGTATTGAGAAGAGCTATGAGCCTCCAATTCTCAATTCGGCTGGGATCTTCACCCTTTGAGAGAAGAATCAGGGCTGACCTCCTCATTGACTTTGGTAGAGTGCCCGAGGAGAGACACTCATTGAATACCTCAGTCAAGAGGGGAGCTAAAGACTCCTTAAAGGTCCTGTACCACTCGGATGTTAAGCCATCCGGACCTGGCGACTTCTTAGGGGCGAGCACCTCGATCGCCAGTCTCACTTCCTCTTCCCTGATTTCTTCTGCCAAAACATCAAGAGAGGGGTCTACCCCTGGCTCAGGAATGGTTTCAGCCAGGAAAGCCGACATCCTGTCTCGATCTAGATCCTTCCTTCCCAAGAGGTGCGAGTAGAAGGATCTGACGACCTCCAAGATCCCTGATCTGGACCGATTCAGAGATCCCGTACTATCAATCAGTCCTGAAATGACTTTACTACTCACTGACATCTTACAGTTTCTGTAAGGGTCGGGCGAGCAGTACTTCCCGAAATCCCTCTCAAAAACTAAAGATGCGTGCCTATCGTACTGACACCCCATCAGCAAGGATTTCACTCTGGAGATATCCTCTCGGCTACCTCCAGTCGAGACGAGAAGCTCGAGTTTCCTCCTCAGACCCTGATACAAGCGATACCTGTTCAGAGACCTGAGGCTCGAGAGCTGGCGGAAGAACCCCGCAACCCGCTTCGTGAATATCTCCCACCACTCTGACTTACTACTACATAGGTCCAGTAAAGGTACCTGACTCTGAAGAAAATCCTCAAAGGACTGTCTTATCTCCACTTCCTCCAGGAGGGAC
Source organism: Hyla sarda (assembly GCF_029499605.1). Taxonomy (NCBI): domain Eukaryota; kingdom Metazoa; phylum Chordata; class Amphibia; order Anura; family Hylidae; genus Hyla; species Hyla sarda. The sequence continues at coordinate 614,355,465 of NC_079189.1, forward strand.
GAATTCAGCTTCCAATAACCTTTTCCCATCCGGGGGGTCTCTGCAACATTCAGGTAAAACGAAATCATACAGTGGTCGGAGAACTCCACCTCATTCACGGACACTGCGGAAGAGACGGATTCCTCCTTTAAATAAAACCTATCTATCCTAGACCTGCGACTACCTTGATGATAGGTGAAACCCGTGTGGACCGAGGGGCTCCGGATGTGGGCATCCTCCAGGCGAGCTTCTCTAGCTATGCTAATCAGTGCCACACTATCGCAAGTCAGCGGACTATTGGAGCCTCTCCTATCTTGGGACCTCGTGACATTATTGAAGTCCCCTCCAAAGATCACTTGCCGACTCGTAAAAAGAAAGGGCTTAATCCTCATAAAGAGATCTTTACGGCCCCGCTTAGTTTGCGGGGCATAGATGTTAATGAGTCGGAGCTCTTGTCCCTTCATGAAGACATCTAAGATCCGGCACCTCCCCATTTCTAATTCAATAACCCGTCGGCATTCAACAGGAGCGGTAAAAAGGACCGCCACCCCACTATACGGCTCAGCCGCAAGAGACCAGTGGGAGGGACCGCGCCTCCACTCTCTCCTGGCTTTTACCAGAGAGGCTAGATCTGACAACCTGGTCTCCTGTAAAAAGAAAATGTCAGCTTCAACACAGCCGAGAAAATCAAAGGCTGCAAATCTAGCCGTATCCGACTTAATGCTGGCACAGTTAATAGATGCCAGCGTCAATGGGGTGAGTGCCGCCATACAGGGTGATTGAATTAGATGGCCTCACCCTTTATTTCTTTTTACCCTTCTTTTTAGCCCCCTCATCCCCCAAAGACGACGAGAGGGCAGGACCACTCTTACATCTTTTTTTCGACTCTGATTGGTCCATAAGGTCCCCGTCTCCTTCCGGCCCCGGTCTAGCCCTGCCCTCCGAGGAAGGTGCCTCGACAGGACAGGGCCCAGTTCCCCCCAGAGGCTCTTTCTCCCGAGGCACCCCGCCCTCACCTTGTCCTCGATACCATCTCCTCCCCCTCCTTGGAGGGGGAAGGTATCGGTTTGACAGGTCAATCAGAGGGGGGCAGTCAGGCTTCCGTTTTGGATCTGGCCCGCAGTACAAGGAACAGAGGGCTCTGACCTCTTCATTCTCCCTTTCCTTTTGCCCTTGTCTTTCTTTTTGGGCCTCTTCCCACTATCCTCATCCACACTTTCATAGTGGGAGGAATCGGAAGGGTCGGCCATATTGCCTTCCTCTCTGTGAAGTCTCCCGATCTCCTCATCTAGCACGTTCTCCTCCAGGGCTTCAGCAGTTACAGGGCCAGCTTCAGGAGCAGGGGCTAAAGCTACCCCCGCCACCTGGGCACTCTCCAGCTCCCTACTCCTTCTACGATTTTCCTCCCGCCTTAGTTTGGCGGGGCCCTTTTTCCTCCTCACTAGCCCTGTTGCGCCCCCATCCCTGCCCGTACCCTCCCCAGCCGAGGCAACTTCACAGCTCTCCTCAGCCGGAGCAGCCGCTGCACGGGCGAAGGCGCTAGGACAACGGCTAAAAGGGTGCCCGAGGACACCACACAGGTGGCACCGGATCTACCGACAGGATGCGGCCAGATGACCCACCCCACCACACAAAGCGCAGACCTGCACAGTACAGGCTGCGCTAAAGTGGGTGGGGCTGCCACACCTGTGACAGACCTTAGGTTGCCCCTGATAGAAGACCTGAATCCTATCACGTCCAAGGAAGGCGGCTGACGGAATGTGGGCAACCGTACTCCCTGAACGTTTGAGTTTGACGGAAAACGTCCAGGCCCCGGACCAGATCCCGTGCTCATCAAAGTTTTTCTTGGGCATGTCCGTCACATCCCCATACCGACCGAGCCAGGTCATGATATCATAACAAGAAAGTGACTCGTTACGGGTCAAAACTGTCACTTTCTTGACAGAGTTCTGACGGGAAATCGCCTTTACGGAGAAATCCCGCCAGCCGGGCTCGTTCTTCACCACTTCGTAGTTTGACCAGAAGAGTTCAAGACCCTCCGGCCGAACGAAACTGACGTCAAACTCAGACGAACCGTAGGGGTGAATCAGGGCAAAGATGTCACTCGCCCTGAATTCCATCTGAAGGAGGAGCTCAACCACTTTAGCGTGAGGTGGGCACGCATCCTCGCCCCTCCAAATCAGACGGACCACATTCCTACGGTTATTGTCCTGCCCGGGTGTTGGGAGGGACCAGACCACCTCCCCATTCTGCTCTCGGAAAGCCCCCAAACTGTGCCTCTCTATCCAGAAAGACAGATCAACCTCACCCCTTCCCTCTACCTGGATCGACCTGTCACCCCTGCGTAGAGCCTCCAGGAGGCGCTGTTGCAAGTGGCCTCCAGAGCCGGACGGAGACGGGGACCCCCCTGAACCCCCGGCAGTGACATTGGCATAGCTCCTAGGAGCAGTCACTACCGGGGGGGCAGCCGGACCAGACACACACCTAGACCCAGAACCAGACCCAGAACCATTAATACCACCATTCACACCACTACTCTCATCATCTTTATTTCCTTTCATGCTAGACTTCCCATTCATACCTCTACTACTACTACCACCAACATTCATTCCACTGACACTCCCACATACACTCCTCTCATCCACAACACTACTACACCCATCATTCTCACATCTTGCACTCATAGCATCCTGCCTAATAAATTCTGGGCTGGCTGGGACTTGTAGTGTTGCTGGCTTTAAATAGATTTTCTGTTCTGGCTTAGCTGCTGGGGTCGACGCTAATGGCTCCTTCTCCATGGGTGATGTGAATTCCGAAGTCTGGGGCTGCCCCTCCAAGCGCACCCTAGCTCCTCCCACAGTGCCTGGACTTAGTTTGCCCAGCTGCATGGGCTCTGCCGCTGATCCTTGCGCCCGGACACTCCCCCCCCCTCACAGAGGAGTGCCCCGCAGCGCCCGCAGAACACACAGTACTCGGGGGACTGCCCACCGAGCACATGGACCCACCGCTCTCTGCCACAGGCGCCCGGACACTCCCCCCCCCCCCCCCTCACAGGGGAGTGCCCTGCAGCGTCGCCAATGCCGACGGCACTCGGGGAACCGCCCCCCGAGCACACGGCAGCATAGCTTGCCTCGCCACTGCCCACCATGAGCCCATCCTGCCCCTCCCTACCGGCAGGATGGGTGGGCTTCACATCTATTGCGTCCACATCCTTTCCTGACGCCATGCTGTATCCCCTATGCTGGCTCCGTTCCACCACAGAAACGGAGTCTGGCAGTCTGGGGGGCCCAGCAGCCTGAACCAGCTTTGCAGCTGGCCCAGACTGCTGGAAAGGAACAAACACGTACTTCACTGATTCTTGTGTCTTTTGCTTTTTCCTCTTCACTGCCACATCATCACAGAGATCCTCACCAAAGGTGAAATGCTGGAGGTGTGCTGGGGACTCCTGCATGACTATCGCCCTTAGCAATCCCCCAGCCTCACTCTCCACATCATCCTCCTCGCTCTCACTTGAAGGAAGAGCCACCTGGGCCGGTTCAATATAGGTGGCCTGGGTGTCACAGGGAGCAGCCACAGACACAGCGTCTTCCTCCACATTCTCATCCTTTTCCTCATCACCACCATCCTCACTTTCTTCACCGCCACTACTCTCCCCATCATCCACCTCACCTGGGGATTTCGTGGCGGCAAACCGGTCTTCATTAATCAGCTTTTCCTGGAAAAGACCGCTTTCCTCCAGGATCTCGTCTCTCCTCTCCTCCAGCTTCACAATCTCGCTTTTCAGCGCTGTGATCCTCTTTCTTAGCTCTGGCCTGTTCTTTTTGGACCCCGTGCTCACCAGATTCTGAGCCACACGTAGATCCTCCCTGGCCATCCTCAGCTCCTTACCGCACTGGTCATATTCCGCAAAGCGTGCAGCCATGCGGAAGCAGTATGTATCGCTCGACTCCTTGGGCCCTCTCTCTGCCCACATCTCCACTCTTTTCCTCCTCGCCTCGCCTTCCTCCAGATCTCTGGTTGGCACCCGTCGCCGTGGAAGCAGAGCCTGCATTGCTGCAGACTCTGCCAGATTTTCTTCCTCCGGCCGGAACAATGGCTGTTGCAGTTTTCTCTCCACCCCCCGCCAGCGTGGAAGAACGGAGAGTGGAGGCTCGAGATTTCCGGGGCTCCATGCAGGGGAGGCTCTCCCCAAGAGTCTGCCACCCTCCTGGGAAAAGCAGTTAGAACACTCTGTAGTCCTCTTGGAAGTCCTGGAGAGCTCAAACAGGGACACACCCGCACGCTTCTCACACTGGTGTGTTTCACAGGAAGTGCTCTCTGCTGACACCTCTGTCCTTGTCAGGAACTGCTTTGCAATGGGGATTTGTTCCTACTCTAGACAATTCCTGACCCTGACAGACCTGATCTGGATCATTGCGGGGAAATCGCGATGTCCCGATAAGCTGAGAGGACGGTGGATCGGTTCTCCAAGGCTCCAGTCAGCCATGGCAGGCTGGAACAATGTAGTACTAATAACACTGATTAATGCTACGGCATAACATTGTTCAGTGTATGCAATCAAGGATTGCATGTAATAGTGCCCTATGGGGACTAAAAAATTGTGTTAAAAAACAAATAAAAAATTAATAAATGTGATTTAACCCCTTCCCCTAATAAATGTTTGAATCACCCCCCTTTTCCCATATAAAAAAAAATGTAAACAAAAATAAACATATGTGGTATTGGCGTAAATGTCTGAACTATAAAAATGTAACTATAATGAAACCGCACGGTCAATGGTGTATACTTTAAAAAAAAAAAATACCAAAGTCCAGAATTGCGTATATTTGGTCACTATGTATACCCTAAAAAAATGAATAAAAAGTGATAAAAAAGTCCCATAAATTTTTTTTTTAAATGGTACCGATAAAAACTACAGATCACATACAGGATCTGTACAAAAAGTGACCCTCACACATCCCTGTATATGGAAAAATAATACTGGGAACACTGCCTGCGCCTAATGTGTGGGGGAACACGGCCTGCGCCTAATGTGTGGGGGAACACTGCCTGCGCCTAATGTGTGGGGGAACACTGCCTGCCTAATGTGTGGGGGAACACTGCCTGCGCCTAATGTGTGGGGGAACACTGCCTGCGCCTAATGTGTGGGGGAACACTGCCTGCGCCTAATGTGGGGGAACACTGCCTGCGGCCTAATGTGTGGGGGAACACTGCCTGCGGCCTAATGTGTGGGGGAACACTGCCTGCGCCTAATGTGTGGGGGAACACTGCCTGCGCCTAATGTGTGGGGGAACACTGCCTGCGCCTAATGTGTGGGGGAACACTGCCTGCGCCTAATGTGTGGGGGAACACTGCCTGCGCCTAATGTGTGGGGGAACACTGCCTGCGCCTAATGTGTGGGGGAACACTGCCTGCGCCTAATGTGTGGGGGAACACTGCCTGCGCCTAATGTGTGGGGAAACACTGCCTGCACCTGTGTCTTAATGATTTTGTTCTTTAATGGTTTTGTTCCTTTTGTGCACCTATGTATAAATATATACTTAAATATATACCTCCTATTTTTTGAATTTGAAAAAATCATATTTTATTTTTCCAATTAAGAGGGATTCGCTGAATGCGAATATGAAACTGGTGGGGTTCAGTACCTCCAACAAGGATAAGAACCGCTGCCCCAAATGAAACGAAAGTGAAAAAACCCTGAGTCCTTAACCTCTTGCCGCAGAACGCCGGGTTTATACGGCTCTGCGGCACAGGAGGGTTATGAAGCGAGCTCAGGAGTTGAGCTCGCATCATATTCATATGGTCCCGGCTGCTATCAGCAGCCAGGACCCGTGGTTAATGCCGGACATCTCCGTTCCGGCAGATGTCCGGCATTAATTCTTTAGACGTGGCGATCAAAGTTGATCGCTGCGTCTAAAGTGAAAGTAAAAGCATCCTGGCAGCTCAGTCTGGCTTATCGGGACATCGTGATAAAATCGCAATGTCCCGATCAGCTAGGACGCAGCAGGAGGGCGCCTTACCTGCCACCTGCACGTCCGATTGATTGCTCCAAGCCTGAAATCCAGACTTGTGCAATCAACCGCGGGTAACACTGATCAATGCAAAGCTATGGCTTTGCAGGGATCAGTATAAGAGATCAGTGTGTGCATTGTTATAGTCCCCTATGAGACCTATAACACTGCAAAAAAAAAAGTGAACAAAAAAAGTTAAGATCATTTAACCCCTTCCCTAATAAAAGTCCAAATCACCCCCCTTTTCCCATAAAAAAAAAAACTGTGTAAATAAAAATAAACATATGTGGTATCGCTGCGTGCGTAAATGTCCGAACTATAAAAATATCGTTAATTAAACCGCACGGACAATGGCGTACGCGCAAAAAAATTCCAAAGTCCAAAATAGCGTATTTGTGGTCACTTTTTATAACATAAAAAAATGAATAAAAAGCGAGTCAAAAAGTCCGATCAATACAAAAATTGTACTGGTAAAAACTTTAGATCATGGTGCAAAAAATGAGCCCTCATACCGCCCCATACGCGGAAAAATAAAAAAGTTTATAGGGGTCAGAAGATGACAATTTGAAACGTATACATTTTCCTGCATGTAGTTATGATTTTTTTCCAGAATTACGACAAAATCCAACCTATATAAGTAGGGGATCATTATAACCGTATGGACCTACAGAATAAAGATAAGGTGTCATTTTTACCGAAAAATGGACTGTGTTGAAACAGAAGCCCCCAAAATGTACTAAATGGTGTTTTTTCTTCCATTTTGTTGCACAATGATTTTTTTTTTCCGTTTCGCCGTAGATTTTTGAGTAAAATGACTGATGTCATCACAAAGTAGAATTGGTGGCGCAAAAAATAGGCCTTCATATGGATTTTTAAGTAAAAAGGGTTTAGGTTGAAAGGGTTATTATTTTTAAAAGGTAAGGAGGAAAAAACGAAAGTTTAAAAATGGAATGTCCTTAAACGGGCACTGTCATGGCAGGCGGGAGCGAGCGCATTGGCTCCCCGGCCACTGGCCGGGAGGCCACTCCTCCCGCACATGTCGGCGCTTCTGCTGCCCCTGCACGCTGAAGTATGTATGCATGTTTAGGGGGAGATCGTGGTCTTAAACGGGGGTTGGGGAGAGCGGGGTTCGGGGTTTTAACACCGGGGGGGGGGGGGGGGGGGTACATGGTAGCGTGGCCCTAACTTATTATTATTTTCAACACAGGGTGCCTCCAGCTGTTTCACAACTACGACTCCCAGCATGCCCTGACAGCCAATAGATGTCAGGGCAAGCTGGGAGTTGTAGTGGTGAAACAGCTGGAGGCATCCTGTATAGCTGAACTAAGGGCGGAAGTGTTGGCCCCAGCAGGCATCAGTGACGTGGTGCCTGCTGAGGAAGTCTGCCTGGTAGTGAGCACACTACCAGGAAGACAAAAAGCCATTTTTTATATAGTAAAAAAAAAATGGAAATAGGCAGGGACAGGAAAAAAATAAATGGTGGGAGCTACTCTTTAAGGGGTTAAAGCATTTTTTTAAACATAAGGAAAGCTATACAAGTTGGATGATGATACTGACCTGATGGATAATTATAACGTCAGTTGTGACATCACGCTGTATGGTAGACGATGAAAAAAACCCAAATCTGCAAAATTGCATTTTATTTTAATTGAATTTTATCACACAACTTTTTCTCTGTTTCACAGTATATTTTATAGTAACACAAAAGGTGTCATTACAATGTAAAATTGGTCCCACAAAAAACTAACTCTCATGTGACTCTTTAGATGGAAAAATGTAAATAAGGTTAATACTCAATCTGTGTTATTCTCTGCAGATTCTTGTAGCAGGAGATCAGAGGAGAATCTTATATCTTCAGATTATAAAGCAGATGATGATATCACACAAGATACATATGAAGAACATTCCATTATCCCAGATACACCCTCAGCCCTTCACAGCCAAGATCTCTCATCTCATCCTTATATACAGGTCCTGTCTTCTCACTCATCACAGGATGGTAAGAAAAAGAAAAGCCACAGAAGGGGTGTTGGACATCAACGAGCTCATACAGGAAAGAAACCATATTTATGCTCAGAATGTGGGAAATGTTTTACTAAGAAATCACATCTTGTTCAACATCGAAGAACTCACACAGGGGAGAAGCCATTTTCATGTCCAGAATGTGGGAAATGTTTTTCCGACAAATCAAGTCTTGTTATACATAAAAGAACTCACACAGGGGAGAAGCCATTTTCATGTTCAGCATGTGGAAAATGTTTTACTGACAAATCAAGTCTTGTTAAACATTATAGGACTCACACAGGGGAGAAGCCATTTTCATGTTCAGAATGTGGAAAGTGTTTTACTGACAAAGCAAGTCTTGTTAGACATCAAAGAACTCACACAGGGGAGAAGCCATTTTCATGTTCAGAATGTGGGAAATGTTTTACTTGGAAATCAGATGTTACTCGACATCAAAGAACTCACACAGGGGAGAAACCATATTCATGTTCAGAATGTGGGAAATGTTTTCGTCATCATTCAACTTTTGTTAAGCATAAAATAACTCACAAAGGAGAGAAGCCAATTCGGAGCAGTAAATGATGCAGATAACACATCTATATATTAACAATGTACATAGGATATCTGACATTTATACATATATCATATACTGCATCTCCAAACTTGTTCCCAATTGTTAATAAAAGTTTTCTTTTAGAACGTAGTCACCGATCCAGCGATGTCATCACTATAGTTTACATGGTAGGAAAAGAGTGTGATATATGGTTGTGATATTCACTGCTCCTCATGGAGAAGACCCAACAGGCATAATCCATGGGGAGCTGCTACTGGAGACCCAAACACCTCAGAGAGAAGGGACTTATTCCAGTGATGAAGAATTCCAGGACGGTCCGGGCTTCACCTGCTGAGACCCTTTTAGAAAGGTTGTGTTATCCCGATCCTAGCTGATCATGTGGTGTCTGATCACTGGACACCTCAGTCTGTGCTCTGCTGTTTCTGCAGCTCCCATAGTGAA